>NC_058135.1:153917095-153942398 GCF_016433145.1 Gracilinanus agilis
CTACAGGAACATAGGACAAAGAGCAAAACCAAAAGGGGATGGTGATATCCAAGCAAACAAAGAAAATTTCAAAAAACAATGTGATATCCAAGCAAACAAACAAAATTTCAAAAAACAAGCTGTGGAAGAAATAAAAAAGGAATTCAAAAATCAAATAAGACAGGAGGAAAAAAATCAGGAAAAGAAATTAAAGTAATGCAAAAAGAAAATAACAGTTTACAAAGCAAAACTGATCAACTGCGAAAAGAGGCACAAAAATCCAGTGAAGAACATGAAAAGCAGAATGGACTAAATGGAAAAGGAAGATCAAAAGGTCATGGAAGAAATTTAGTTATTAAAAATTATAACTGGGTTAATAGAAGCTAATGACTTCATAAGACATTTAAAAACAACAAAAAGTCAAAAGAATGAAGAAATAGAAGAAAATATGAATTATTTCACTGAAAAATCAATTGGCAAATATATTCAGGAGAGACAATTTAAGAATTATTGGACTACCTGAAAGTCAGGACCAAAAAACCAAAAACCCTAGACATCATATTACAAGAAAATTTCCAAGAAAATTGCCCTTGATATTCTTGAACAAGAGGGTAAAATAGAAATTAAAAGAATCCACAGATTATCCTATCCTGTCTAATGGCCCCTAATCATCTTTAATATTCTTTTGTTTGTTTATCTTGTTTACCTGAAATTAGTCTTTGTGATTGGTTTAATCTTTGAGTTCTTTAGAGATTATTGATGTCTTGCAAGGTCCCAGTATGCATTATCTTTTCCAAGTATTGGCATCTTAAAGGATCTCAGAGGTGGTTTAGAGCAGGGACTGCATATTTTTAGTGTCCTAAGCAATCTGACCTGTCCTTCAATCCTAAATTTGATAGTTTCCTATTCTTGAATAGGCTCCAAGGGAGAAGAAATGTAGGCCTTATTAGATTCCTAGGAGACAGTTGCTAGCCCTAATTTCTATCAGTTGGCTGGTAGCATTTCCAAGTTCAGAACGACAGAATTGCAGACATATTTCTGATCTTCTTGTCCTGATTCTTCAGGTGAAAGCTCCAATCCTGATTTATGTTTCGAAACTGTCATCTTATCAGTCAGGGTAAGCTGAACTCTAGGTTCAACATAAGTATGGACTTCATAAAGTCCACTGATTCATACTCTAAGTCGACATTGGATTCATGGTCTGGGTTCAAAGCTACTTCATTTCTTCTGTTTCCTAGCATATACAGCTGCCCAGTCCTTATGCTGGAATGTGTTATTCAGGGCTTTCTGGATTTACCAGAGTCTTGGTGTGGTACCTACATGATGCAGTAGTTAGAGCTTTGGGATTTGAGTCAGGAAGAACTTCAAAACTGGCCTCGGTAATTTAATAGCTATATGTCACAAATCACTTATCATTTGTTTTTTTTAAAAGTTTTCTCAATGCAGAATTATAGGAATAACAGTTTCTATATTACTAGGTAGCTTTGAGGATCAAATGAGACATCATCTGTAAAGTTCTTTGCATAATATCTGCAATATAATAGGTACTATATAAATGCTTATTTCCTTTCTATTCCTCTTTTCACCCTTCAAACTCTCTGCTAATTTCCACACCTGGGTTGGGAAAATATACTTCAATCTTTATTTTTGGAGAAGTTGCAGGAGAGAGCTGGTCTGTGCTGCTTCTTAATATTTAACTATTTGGTCAAGCTCCCATATCTATGTTTCTCATTGCTATTTCACTCATTTTTCTCTGATTTTTAAGTTTATCTGTTTGTGAACTGGGCATCTGAGTTTCTTTCTCTTGATTTCTTATGTGTTTCAATTTTTTATTGCATTCTCTATCACTCAATCTATGTTTTCTCTCTATTTGCTGGTTTTACAGATGTCTAAGGCTGTCCTACAAAAAAGTCATATGAGCAATAAAGTTTGTTGACATGGATACACTGAGTAATCTCCAAAGTTTGGAACAGATTCTACCTATTTTCTACACCCCCATTACCTCAGAATCCCATTCCACTTTGCACTATCTATAGAAATATTCCATCTACCCTATCCCTTGTCCTAAAATATATATTATATTATACTTATATTCTTGTATATGTTCAATGTGATGATAGAAATTTCAAATGCAGCATTTCTGGGTAATAAATTAATTGACTAGTCAAGAAAAATTAATCTGGTCAAATTCTCTCAATAATTAAGGACTCCCAATTTCCCTGGTGCAGGTCTAAATACAATTTTGGGAGCTCATTATTCAGTTCCTTCCTTGAACATTCCAAGATATCTCTAATTACTAATAATTGGGAGGTAGTCTATCAAAATATTCAACCTCTCCATACCCACATAGGCAATGGTGAGTAGTTATATTAATCAGGTTTTATTAGGGGGAGGAAACATTCCTAGGAGTTCCTAAGAACAAAAGAAATATAAAAGTCAACAGACAGACTAATCCAGGAACTTCATAAAGGAATATTACAGTATATAAAAATAAATTCTCACATACATTATGTAGATATCATTTCCTCAATGAAAGCTCTTGGAGAGAATGTTTATATATATATATATATAGATAGATAGATAGATAGATAGATAGATATAGATATAGATATAGATATAGATATAGATATAGATATAGATATAGATATAGATATAGATATAGATATAGATATAGATATATATCTGTAAAGAGGATTGAGGGAGTGCCCCAAAGATGTTATTTTATTTGGTTAGATAGACTTGTATGTATGTAAAGCCTATCTGGGGAACTCTTCAACTACACCCTGAGGGATCCAAGGAGTTATCTCTGTAAATGGTGTAGCCAACAGAGATGGACAGGAACCCGAATTCAGACAAAGGACCTTTGGGGTTTGGTATAGACTGTTTGCCAGGACTTAGCAAATGGCCTGGCCCCTAAATCATAACTGAACCCAGTTCTCTATCAAGGTGGCAACAATTTTGGACAGCTTTGTCTGAAATTTCCCTCACATCCTCAGTCCAATTCACGTATTCTCACAGAAAGCTAATCTGACTCGTAATTCCCAAACGGATAGTTTATTAACACGGGTTCAAGGATGGATGGGGAGAGAGGGATAGGAAGCCCTACTCAGTCACTATATGTATGTAGTCCTTGTTGCCTGGGCCAAGCCCACAGATTATGGCCAGGAACTCTCTTTCTTCCTTTCCTCTAATCTGTCCTCAAATCTAATCTACAGACAGGATTACAAAAGGACTCTCTCAATTGGCACCAATATGGGAAGTGAGTCTTCAGGCTGGCTCAGTGAGCCTTCCCTGTTCTAAGACCCCTCCAGACACTTGCAGATGTCCAAAAGCCTCTTTGGTGTCATCAGACAACAGGAACACTTCTAGGTCTCTGAGCACAAGAGATAGAAAGGGAAAGCCTCAAGTATTGAAGTGTTGAAACCAGAGGTGAGGTGAAGTCCTCCATCTCCAACCGAGTCCAGAGATGAAAACCCCTTCCCACAATTCTATCTCCCACAATCCTGTTGCTCCTTCCAGCCCCAGCTCCTGTCCTTCCAGTTTGCATGCAACATTCCAAATCTTTTCTGTGCCAAACTTTTCCTACTGATAACTGATAATCATATTGCTTGCTTTCTCAAAAATAGATGAAGGGGCGGTACACTTGGGTAGCTCAGTGGATTGAGTCAGGCCTAGGAAGGTCCTATGTTCAAATCTGACCTCAAACACTTCCCAGCTGTGTGACCCCAGGCAAGTCACTTGACCCCCATTTCCTAGCCCTTACCACTCTTCTGCCTTGGAGCCAATACACAGTATGGACTCCAAGACAGGAGATAAGGGTTTAAAAAAATAGATGAAGAGAGAGAATTTGTAAATAAAAATGTAAAAAAAATGAATGTTAAAAATAAATAAATAAGCAAAAAGATATTGAAAATGAATAAATGAATAGCTAAATATTTATAAATGTAAGGGAGAAGTAAAATTTCATTTTACCACTAAAATCAGCTTTAGTAATGAGAACTCAATTTCATCTTTTAAAAAATCATTACAAAGTTTAGATTACTGTATAATGAAGGTCAGTAATAGAACCAACTTCCTACAAATGTAGATAAGAATTTCTTAATTTTTTTGCATTTCAGGAATTTTTAGCACTATATAGAAATATAAAATTTCATAATGTAGTATGGAAAAAGTTCACTGTACCATGATTTATCCTCCCTCTTGGGGCTACCTTTGTTGCTGTGACTCTTAAAAAGGCATTACTAGGAATGATGGTGTCAGATCAAAGCTAATTTGCTTTGCCAACTTTTATATATAAATTATATTTTTTTCTTATAATTGGAACAGTCTGGGAACTTCCCCATGGCCTAGAACAGATTATATTTAATATTATGTAATTCTATTGTGAAACACACACACAAGACCAAGCCTGTTTATTCACTATATTTTGTAACCCATTTCCTTTTTGTGACTAGCATTAAGATCATCTGTTAGGATTTAATAGGATCCTAGAAATTTGGATAGAATGAAATTCCTGAGATTAATTAGTCCATGACTCTTATTTTTCAAATGAAAAACTATATGATAAACTCTGATTTCATATTCAGTGTGTGGTTGCAGCCACTTTTCCATCATTAACTTCTATCTTATTTTGCTCATGCAACAGATTCAAAGCTTTAAGATGAGGAAAACGACAATTCTCTAAAAAGAAAAAAAAGATTGAACTCTGAGACAGAAGATGAGTACTTCCTTCCTAAGAATCTTTTTCTTATTCCTACTCATGGAATTTTATAATTCTATTTCCTGAGTGAAGTAGGCAATTGTTTCTTTTCCCTATTACCTTCCACTACTCAAGAATAATGCCCATAGGGAATAACATTTATTATGTGTTAAATTTTTATTTGGAGGCAATTTTCTATTTTCTATACATTTAGAAGCTTCTTGGTTTACTCATACTCCTTTCCTTTCATCCTAATCAATATATGAAGATATCTAAAAAGAATAAAAGGTTGACATGGGAAATACAAGCAATGTCTCAATGGCTATATATTTCCTAAAATCAAATACATGAATTATTAGATTTTTGGAAATAGGATAAAATAATTTTTTTTAAAATCCTCTATAATCATATATGTTCTACCCAATGGCTTCCAAATTTTACCAAGGGAAAATTTTAGATAGATATTTATTATTTTAATAGTGGCTTTGGGCTGCATTATAGTTTATATAATATCTATATTACAAATACATTAAAACCATCACTTTCTAATCAACAAATTGAGAATATAATTTAGAATAAAACTTACCAAATATATCATTCTTCATAAATTAGCTCCCAAAAGATCATATGAATCCTTCCATCTAGGTTATAAAGACCAAAGTAGAAATGTTTATTAATTTATAATCCTTCCATCTAGGTTATAAAGACCAAAGTAGAAATGTTTATTAATTTATAAAGGAGGAATGTAAACAAGTAGCATGTTGTCAGGCACCAAAATAAGTTCTTTTGGTTAGTATAATTTAGTACACAGGCACAATTAAGTTTGGTGAGATTGAATAAAATACAAATATTTTTTTTAAAAAGCTCTTTGCTCCCTGTTTTTGTTCTAATATTTATACTTTTAAATCATCACTGAAATTTACATATTTTAAGACAAATAGCACTTACATTCCCTTTGAAGTCATTTCAGGAATGCATTTATATTGTTCTAAGAACCAAGGTGTTTGGAAATTCTTCAAAGGTAGTGATCACATTTTGTTTGTTAAAATGTATTTATTATATATTTTTATACTCTTTTCTAGCCCAGATATCTTTTGTTAATAGGGAATCTAGAGACCCCCAAACTTATAGCTTTCTTAGATCTGATTAATCCCCAGCTCAATTAGCTTGAAGGTGAAGACCTCAAGTTTGACCTTGTCACATGAGAGTTTCTCCATGAGAGAAAGCCTAAATTCATGAGTTTCAGATTAACAGTAGACCTTGAAGTGGTTTAGGTGGAGCCGGTAAATCCCATTGAGGTTAAGTACACTTTTTGGTCCCACTGGCTTCTCCCCTTAGGCCAAAGTCCTTCACCAAGGTAGACCAGCCTTTGGCTGGATCTGTCCCTTTTTGTGTCCATTGTAAAGCATTAGCCTCTCACTGATAATCCTGTCTAGGGCTCCTCATTTTCATTGTAGCAACTATAAAGTCAATCAATATACCTCCCTGTCATCAGTCTCCTAAAGGGTATATAAGTCCCCCAATTTCTTTAATTCTTAGGAGCTGTCCAATCTGGCATGTCGGGAATTCCCAGGGGTCAGTGGCCAGAGCAGCCAGAGCCTCAAGGCTCTGTATGGGTTTATGGTGAGTAGCTCTATGTGGAGCCCTGGGAAAAATTTGCAGAACCCTTTTCCTTAATTAAAGACGTGGTATTTCTGACTATTTAAGAGTTCTGAGTTTTTTCCAGTTTAACTCTTTCTTTAATACCATGAGTCTTCCATACTCTGAGAAGGCAAACAAAAGTATATCTATTATACATGTGAAAGCATACAAAACCCATTTCCATGTTAACCATATCACAAAAAAGGTACGAAAATAAAGTGAGAAAAATTATACTTTAATTTGTACTTAAAAGGAAATGGTTTCACTTAGCATTCTATGGAGGTAGATAGCATTTTTTTTATAAGTCCTTTGGAATTGTCTTGGATTACAATATTGATCAGAGTAGCCACGTCATTCATAGTTGATCATCATTGAACATTGTTATTGCTGTGCCCAATGGTCTTCCAGTCCTTCCCATTTACTTTTCATCAATTCCTATGTCTTGTTGTGTATTTTTTTCCTTAAAACCACCCAGAATTAAATAATATGTCAAAATTTTCTTAACTCGACAAATTATTGCAGCCAAAGAATCACATACTGTATATTAGAAATGTAAGATGTAAAAACATATAAAGCTTAGTATATGTCAATAGATAATTATTTTACTTTATTTTTGCCAAATATTTTCAATATCATAATAATTGATAGATAGATTTGAATTATATATGACTGGTATTATTTTTAAAAAATATGTCATAATTTCTTCATGCAACAACTATGGCAAAGAATATATGGTAAAGAACTCAATGAAAAATTTAGTAAAAGGCTCCAAATTAAACAAGAACTATTTCAATCCTCACTACATTCAAGAGACTCTGTTAGGAACTGAGATAAAGGGATCAGAAATGACGAATCATTAGGATTACGAAAATATGGTCAAAGCTGACCCCAATGAACAATAGTTGAGGGTCAGTGAAAGCAAGATATGATTGCAAAAGCAATTTTCTTACTGTGGCTATATTTATTAATTGACAAGATTGATTTGTACTGGATCCTTCTATCAAGGAATTATTTTGGGGGTACATTATCTAGGAAGGAAATAAATGTGTCCTGACCTTTGCTGCCAAGGAAGGCATTCTCTCAGCCACCTACCAAGCAGGAGACTGATAGTCAAGTAATTTTCACACTTCTCTGGGTTAGCCAAAAAGAATTCCTACAAATAAGATAAGATACAGGAAGACTGGTATCATGGGCACAAAGACACATCCTGCAGGAAATAGTTTTACATATTGTATCTCATTTATCAATCAGCAAGTATAGGAAATATTTCCATTACCAAGAATCTTTTAGAGCCTTGTAGATTCTTGTAATACCTATTTTTTTTTTTAAAAAGTGTCCTCTCTTTTACCTTTTGTGTTGAGAATTTGCTTAGCTCTCATTGGTCTATTCACATTTAAATACAAATCTTAAACCACTGCAAAGAGAAGTGGTGCATTTTTAAGAAGGGAAATCACATCTATTTATTTATTTATTTGTTCATTCATTCATTTATTTGCTCATTTATTTACTTATTTATTTATTTGTTTATTCATTTATTTATTCATTTGTTCGTTCATTTATTTATTTGTTTATTTAAGGTGTGGTCACCAGGAATCAATCAGATCTTGATTGATTCCATAATTAAAAATAGACCCAAGTCAGGATGGCTTCTATGGAAGTTTATTTACAATTAGGAAGGTTGAAAGTAGTGAAAGAGAGAGAGAAAAACTCTGGTCTGGATGGGGTAAGAATTAAGAGATTAATTAAACTAGGCTACTAGCCTCAAGGCCTTAGCAATTAGAGAGGCAAAGAAGCCTACTTAAGGTAGTGTCTGGAAACACCAAGGTAGGCCAAGGAAGTCAGCCTAACTTACCCACATGACAATTCAGAGGGAAGCAGCCTGGGGTCTCACCTCCTTCTACAGCAAGTTCAAGTACCAACAACTCTCCACAGGGAGTTACCATCAAATTTGAAGGATAGCATCTTTCATCACTTCCTGGAGGTCCACCTCTAATTCAAGTGGACAAATGGCAGCCTCAACACTGCTTTGGACTGCCCAAAGGGCAGTCCCTTGTTCTTGATTTGTTACTTATTGTCACATGTGGGTAACTTATCTCCCCTCCCCACTAAAGGAGGTGGGGAATGACATTATCTCTGGTGGCTAGAGTTTTAACAATGAATGGAGATGAGCTAATTCCATTTACACACATTTAGGCTGCTTCCCTAATCTGTGTTTATATCTCTCTTTCATCTTAATCTCTTCTTTGTCCTATCTTTTCTCATCCATAGTCCCCTCCACAGATTACATAAATCCACTGGTGTTTTGTTACTCCTGGCCTGTAACACTGAGAATACAAAGATGGAAAAAGAAAAAGAATGCTAAGTGCAGCCATTTTCACATTTATGAAGGAATACATCCATAAAGTGCATGGGATGATAATCCATTGGTGGATTGGGATCCATCACTACCAACAATTTTATAGATTCATCAAAATAGCAAAGTATTTTCTACTCTAATTATGTAGATGAAGGAGGCATTTTTTTTACCAGAAAATCACCACTAATGGTAAATCATATGAATTTGTAGATCTTATTTATGTTGTTAGTATTACAAAATATAATATAATTTGAAGAAATGATAGAATTATTTCTCTCATTCCTTTTATATATACAAAGTGTAATAATGATAGATGAAGAGAACCCCAATGGTGTGTTAGATAAGCTAGTATGTGTGCTCAGCCCATCTGGGTAACTCTCCACCTTTGCCCTGAGGGTTTCTGGGGATTATCTCTGTGATGGTTTGGTGAACAGAGATGGACAGGAACCAGATTCAGACAAAGGACCATTTGCTGTTTGGCATTGACTGTTTGCCAGGACTTAGCGAATGGCCTGGCCCCCCAAAAGTCTCCAGTGATCCCAGATCTCTGTTAGGGAGAGTAACAATGGTGGACAGCTTTGGGGTTTTGCTTAATTAAAGCTTGATAGAGTTGCCTCCCCAAATTTCCCTTCATACCCTCAGACGAATTTAATGATTCCTTAGGAATTCTAATCTGACTAGTTTTCTCAATGAGGATGGTTTATTTAAGTCAGGATCAAGGAAGGGACAGGGCTGTAGGGTCAGGAGACCTTATTCTGTCACGATATGCATGGGGTCCTTTCTGCCCAGGCCAGGCCAAGGCTATATAGCCTGAAACCCTCTTCCTTCCTTCCTTCTAATCTGTTCTCTAAACTAATTTACAGACAATGTCACAAAGGTCTTTCTCAGTTGGCACAGACCAGGGAAGCAAGTCTTCAGGTTGGCTCAACAAGCCTTCTGGGTCAATGACCCCTCCAGCTGCTATCAATGACTAGTCAACCTCTTTGATGTTAAAACAGGAGAAACAGGGACACTCTCAAATCTTCAGGGCACAAAGGGAAAGGCAGGGAAAACAGGGAAAGCCTCAGGTATTCAATCTGAATCCTGAGGAGAGGTAGAAGTCCTCCATCTCCCACTGACTCAAGAGACGAAGTTCCTTCCCTCAGTTCTATCTCCCACAATCCTCCGTTTTTCCTTCCAACCAATGCTCCTGCCCTTCAAGCTTGCATGCAACAGTCCGAAGACCTTCCCTCCGTGCCAAACTTTTCCTACGTGTATATAATATAATTTGAAGAAAATGATAGAATTATTTCTCTAATTCCTTTTACATATACATAGACACACAGAGATTCATACACACAGCATTATCAAATGGCCAAAACACAGTGTAAATATTCCTTAAATCCTCTTTAGTATATAATTTCTAGCTGAAATTGAAAAAACTACAGTATTTTTTTCTGATTAAAATTTGAATGTAGAAGATAACAATAGGAAATACTCATTGCAACCTTTTAAAGTGGAATTTTCCCCCATCAAGACAGAAAATATAATGTAATTTATAAGAGAGCAAATAGAAAAACTCTTTGGGTATTAATTTTTTATTGTACAAAAAAATAAATATTTCAGTTTGTTTTGCCAAAGACTAGTGTTACTCTGATTCCATCGCTACCGTATTCATTATTATTTCAGTTTAATAATTTTAAATTAAAACAAACATCTATTTTCTTTTCTCTTCTCCCTTTCCCCCACTGAAAAATAAAGAAAAAAGAAAATTTGTTGGGGGCAACTGGGTGGCTCAGTAGATAGGGAACCAGGCCTAGAGATAGGAATTCTAGCATATATGGCCTCAGATACTTTCTCTCTGTGGGACTCTGAGCAATTCATTTAACCCCCATTGCCTAACCCTTATTTATCTGCCTTGGAACCAATACTTAGTGTTCATTCTAAGACAGAAGGTAAGAAAAATCCACAAAACAAATATGCAGCCAAGAAAAACAAATCTCTCTATTGGCAATATTTCATTACTTTTTTTTATTTGATTTTCAATATGTACATTTATCTAATTATTTCAAATCATATGTCAGATTTCAGTGAGGGCCTTTCATATTTGAATTGTTACCTTTTTTTAGAGATGGCATTTATTTAGTCTCACACTTGATAAAACCTCAAATTCATATTAAAGTTGAATGAACTTGTTGTTTTCATACTAAACAAGTAGAAATTAACTGACTTGGGACTTATTTGTTTTCAGTAAGGAACAAGCTCAAACTTTTCATGCTGTATGTTTTATAATATTACATGTATCCCCTAGTAACACTCTCCCAAATGGCAAAATTAAAAATGGAAAAGTGTATGTCCACATTACACACAACTGCTATCCTATATTTTTTAATGGAAGAAGATACATAACTTTTTTTTAAAAAAAGAAGCACGGAGAATTAAGCAATTTTATATGTATTAAAGCTCCTTTTATTTTATGATATTTAGCTGATAAGTAAGCCATGTTATTTGCTACTTAAATAATGAACTGTGCCATTTTAAGAACAGTGTAGAAAAAGGCAAAATTTCTTTAAATATTTATATTTATGTTCTTTTAAGAATTATGAAAGGCAAGGAGGAAAACTAAAATAAAAGTAATATCAGTTAAGTATATTGATCTCAAAAGGATACTGAAAACCTTTTGAAATATTTTCTTTAGGTGAAAGTATAATTTTTGTTATTAAATTCCTAAGGAAGAAATAACTATTCCCCTTCATTGAAATAAAAAAGCCATATTTTACTATATTTACTTTCCTAAAGATAGTGTTAGAATAAGGTCAGTATTTATCTTTTTATGCCATCTTACCTCTTTTCCTCTGCCAAATTTCTTCAAATGTAAGTCTCTACCACTTCTTTAATCATTAACCCCTTAGTCTTGTACAATTTGGCTCTTTTAATGAATCTGTTCTCACGAATGTGACTATTGACTTCATGGACAAAAGCAATAACTTTTTCCCCAGTCCAATTGCTTGACCTATAACAAATTGTGAAAGGGAATATTTTATTCCATTTGTCTATTTTAAGTTAATCAATCAGGAACTTGAAGTGCCTCTACTTAACACTTAGTAAACCACTAATGAAGAGAGTTCACATTTATATAGTCATTAACACTTAGTCCTAAAAAAACCATAATCACTGTACCCCACCCCAACTCCCCCAGTGCTAGGCAAATTGAGACACTTTTTAAAATTAAGTTTATTTAATTAATTAATTTAGAATTTTTTTCCATGGTTACATGATTCATATTCTTTCCCTCCCTTCCTCCCATGCCCCTCCCACAGCCAACAAACTATTCCACTGGGTTTTTCATATGTTATTGATCAAGGCCTATTTCCATATTATTAATATTTGCAATCGTGATCTTTTAGAGTCTACATCCCTAATCTTATCCCCATCAAACCATGTGATTAAGCAGTTGCTTTTCTTCTGTGTTTCTACTCCCACATTTCTTTCTCTCTATGTAGATAGCTTTCTTTCTCATAAGTCTCACAGAATTGTCCTAGATCTTTGCATTGTTACTAGTAGAGAAGTCCATTACATTCAATTGTGTCACAGTATATCCATATCCATCTCAGTGTATAATGTTCTTCTGGTTCTCCTACTTTCACTCTGCATCAATTCCTGAAGTTCATTGCAGTTCACATGGAATTCCTCCAGTTCATTAATCCTTTTAACACAATAGTATTCCATCACCAACAGATACCACAATTTGTTTAGCCATTCCCCAGTTGAAGAGCATCTCCTCATTTTCCAAATTTTTGCCACCATAAAGAGTGAGGCTCTAAATTTTTTTGGAGAAGTCTTTTTCCTTATTATCAATTTGGGGTATAAACCCAGCAGTGAATGGTTGAATCAAAGGGCAGGCAGACTTTTGAAGCCCTTTGGGCATAGTTCCAGACTGCTTTCCTGAATGGTTGGATCAATTCACAGCTCCACCAGCACTACATTAGTGACCTAATTTTTCAACATTTATTTTCCTTTGCTGTCAATTTAGCCAATCTGCTAGGTGAAAGGTGGTACCTCAGAATTTTTTGATTTGTATTTCTTAGATTACAAGAAACTTAGAACACTTTTTCATTACTTATTGATAGTTTCAATTTCTTTATCTGAAAATTACCTATTCATGTCCCTTGCCCATTTATCAATTGGGGAATGGCTTGATTTTTTTGTACAATTGATTTAGTTCCTTATAAATTTGAGCAATTAGACCTTCATCAGAGGTTTTTGTTGTGAAGATTTTTTTCTCCAATTTGTTGCTTCCCTTCCAATTTTGGTTGAGTTGGTTTTGTTTATACAAAACGTTTTTAATTTAATGTAATCAAAATTATTCATTTTACGTTTTGTAATATTCTCTATCTCTTGCTTGGTGTTAAAGTCTTTTCTTTCCTGTAGATCTGAGAGGTATATTATCCTTTGTTCACCTAATTTACTTAGAGTTACCTTCTTTACATTTAAGTAATTCACCCATTCTAAATTTATCTTGGTATAGGTTGTGAGATGTTGAACTAAACCTAATCTCTCCCATACTGTTTTCTAATTTTCCTAGCAGTTTTTTATCAAATAGTGGGTTTTTGTCTCAGAAGCTGTAATCTTTGGGTCTATTGTATACTATCCTGCTGAGGTCATTTACCTCAAATCTATTCCATTTATCCTCCCTTTTGTCTCTTAGCCAGTATCATATTCTTTTGATGAATACTGCCTAATAGTATAGTATAATATCTGGTATTGCTACACCCCCATTCTTCACATTTTTTTTTCATTATTTCCCTTGATATTCTTGATCTTTTGTTTTTCCAAATGAACTTTGTTATGATTTTTCTAGTTCAGTAAAAATATTTCTAGGTAGTTTGATAGGTATGGCATTGAATAAGTGAATTAAATTTGGATAGAATTGTCATTTTTATTATGTTAGCTCATCCTGCCCATGAGCAATTAATATTTTTCCAATTATTTAGATCTAGTTTTAAATGTGTGGAAAGTTTTTTTGTAGTTGTGTTCATATAATTCCTGTTTGGTCTTGGCAAATAGATTCCTAAATATTTTATATTGTCTAGTGTGATTGTGAATGTAATTTATCTTTCTAACTCTTATTGCTGAGTTGTGTTGGAAATATATAGAAATGCTGATGAATTATGTAGGTTTATTTTGTGTCCTGCAAATACCCTTCCCCTTACTCAACCCATCCCTCCCCCTATTCAAACTATCTCTCACTCAGCCCAAACCATCACTACCCAACCCATTTCTCACTGTACTTGACCTATCTCTCCCCATTTCCCTATCAGCCCTTTCTATCCCCTTACCTACTCCATTGCAACCCAAACAAAAAGCCAAATAGCAGTTATCGAAGATAATTCAGTTAAAGGCCTATTCCCTCTAAGGGAAGTGCCCACTTTTAATAGTGGAGATTTAGAAAACATTAAACACCAGATACTTTTCACTCCACAAGATAATGAGAGATTCAAGATCTATACTCCTTCCTTTGAAGATGATCCCATTGTGATTCTAAAAACTTGAGAGCAATTACCTCTCTTAAGATCCCATGTTGATTGATGTGGAAAATTTATTCCAAGGCTTTCTAACAGAAAGGCAAAAAAATAAAATTGTTTCTCTTGTTGATCAGGTCCAGGGAAGGAGAGCAATTCATTTATCAATGGAAGACCCAAAATGGAACTCTAATATAGAGGAAAAATATTTGCAATTATGTCAGACTAGGAATGTAATATTAGATTCAATGAGATCTTGCTCTGATAGACCTAGTACATGGATAAAATTAGAAAATCATGATAAAAAAACATGATAAAAACCCCTCCCAGTTTATGGATAGGCTTATTGAACCACAAGGTAGATATATAGACCCAGATCTTTCCAGAGAAAGGGATATCAGACAAATAAGAAGGTAGATTGAAAAGAACTGTTGTAAGGTGGTCAGATACTATGTTAAGACTAACTGCCCAAACTAGGCTAATATGGAACTCAAGGAATTAAGAAGAGTAGCAGTTTATGTCTTTAATGGTCATAAAAAGAAAGAAAATAACAGTGCCTCAGTGGAGGCATTAAGGAAGTAAATAAGAGTTTTAATGGAAAAAAATGAAACAGAAAAAGGAAATCAAAGAGTGACCATAGCCCCTTTGTAGGAATCCACAAATCAAACATTAATGAGTTACTTCTGTGGAAAAAGGGGTCATGTAATAATAAACTATAGGAACTAGAATCAGGTATACAAAAATATAAATTTCAAGAATAATAGTAACTTTAGGAATAATAGCAATTATAGAAATAATAATCCAAAGCAGGCAAATCATGACCCACAGCAAAACACCCAAAATGGGGTTCATCCACACAATACTCAGTGTGGGAGTCCCCCTCATTATGAGGGACCCCAGAGGTGTGACCAAAAGAATCTAGATAAATGACGGTACTGGGGGGAAAGGGAATGAATCTCAAAGAGTTTGGAAGTGAATTTTAAGCCTTTTCAGACTGTTCCTCTTCCAATAGTGAAAAACCTTCTTTAATGCAGTTGTTTTTTATTTTTACTCCTCCTGTGACTAGATCTGATATAATGTCATTATAAAAGTCCATAGACAACTTGGACATTGTTTTGGATGACACATTGTCATGGAATTTGAACTATGAATTTTTGGTTTTTTAAATTTAATCATTTATTTTATTTGCAATAAGATATTTGATTTTATTAGCCCTAATAAATATGCATACCCAAAAGCTATAGACTATGGAAACATGCCGTTGATTGTTTAGTATTATGGGATTTTTATTAATAATTTTGTCTGATTTCAGAAAAAGGGATCCCAAAAAAGCCACTGCAAAGTGCCAAGAAGCACAAGGTCAAAGAGACCACCAATCCCTTTGGGATTGGTGAGAATATGCACTGAGAGAGGACTTGTTTGAGGTTCAAGAAAGCAACTATTTGACAACTTCAGATGCTACACTCCCCCGTGCCTCATTCTGACACATATCTAAGTTTGGTTGCCTTTTTGGCTCCCCTATCCCTGAGACTGAAGATAAGATCAGACAAGGGAATCACATATTCCCCTTTTACCTCAAAATCTAATCCCTTTTCTCTTCTATAATATGACAATTTTCTGTAGTCCTGGCTACTGATGGGTAAAGTGCTATATTGATGCAATTGTCCTGCAGACTTATAGGACACATATCACTTTAACTGGGCCCTGATGCAAGGAACTGTTTTAGACTTATTCTTGCTTATTCTTGCTTCAAAATTTTAGGTATTTTGTTTGGATATTTTCCCCAAAATTTAATTTTTTTCTCTTCTTTGTGGGATTTTTTTTTATGTTTTTGGTTTTTCTTTTGAGAATTGATTCATATAGCCCACGACTCAGGCATGTATCCTGAGTTGATCTGGGTGTTGGTCAACACCCTCTTCAGGGGGGATTGTATAATTTTCTTAAAATTCAAGATTAAAAATATTTTTTGAGAGAAATTTCAGGAAAAGAAGCTCTCCAACTCCTGTAAAGAGGGGGGTATTTAGGAGGATTGGGGTGTAGTTGTACACCAGCTAGTAAAGAGTGGAGAGATCCCTCCTCCCTCTCAGCCACCCCTCTTTACTGGGAGACAAATGGGGATCCCCTTGTTAAATGGGGAACCCCTGAGGTACATGCCAGGGTTGAGGGGTTAAAGGAATGTTGTCCCCTCCAGGAGAAATGAGTGACATCCCGATTGGATGTTGGTGCCAGTTGGGGTACACACAAACTTCCCCTTACTCCCAATAGGGGGGTTCAGGCTTAAAATGGAGATCAGCTTGACTCCCTTCATTATCCCTAACAGCATGCCTCCCTCCAAATGAATCATGCAAATCTGATCTAGGATAGCACTGATTTTTATTACAGGAACAACAAAGCAAAGGGAAGGGAAATAGGGGTTCAGCATGAAAGGGGGTGCAAGGTGTCCATAATCCCAAAAGTCTGTCACTATACCAGGTACCCACCGAGACCTAAACCCGACGATCAGTTGAGGTGTTCCCCAAACACAGCTTCAATTTCCCGAAGTCCTCTATTTATGATCCTAAAGTTATGGTTGTTGTAGATCTATTCAAGAGGTACTGCTGAGCAAAGCCCAAGGCAGATGAGGTACAGGGAGTGGCTCCCTCAAAGGAAGTCCTTAAAACATTTAGACATTTTCCTTAAAAATGTCATGGAAATTTTTATCCCACCACTCTGATATAGACAATTTAGATAAACAAAGTTAAAAAGCCAAATTTCTCCAAGTCAAGGTAGAATTTAGAGTTTATTGGAAAAGGGCCAAGTCTCCCAGATAAACCCGGAATCTCACACGTTACAGAGTTGGACCCCAGTGAGAGACAAAGCCATGCAGCAGAGAATTTCTTTATATACCGAGTAAATATTTCCAAACAAGGTTGATGACTTATATCATACAGTATTATGTAGATCATTTTTAGAAACTGTTACCCAACTACACAGCTAATTGGTTATTTCATTTAGGAAAAGCCATATTTGTCTTAAAGTCAGATCACAAGACAACACTCTTGTTAAGAAATACTGATGGCCATTATCTCAGGGCTCATCTGCTCTTTTGGGCAGATGGTTATTTCAAAATAGGAAAGGGCGAGCATTCTTGCACCATATCAGGACATGATGCAACATTCTGGGACCTGAAACTTTTATGGTCAGCATATCATGATAAAAGGGAAATATGACCTAGGGAGGGGTTGGAAATCCCCTTAGGAATTTTATGCTTTAGTTAGAGATCCTTATAAAATCACAGATTCTACTAATTGTAATTAAGATTATAATGGAATTATACTAATCACTTTAAAATCACAATATTGATCAGGTTTAACCTTATCACTATCACTAAAATCCAATCAAGTATAAAGGGGGTAGGGGGGTCTTTCTTCCACCACTAACAAAGAGAATTCACACTAACTTACTCAATAACATTTAGTGCTAGGCAAATTGAGAGACTTTTGATTGGTTCCTGAGATGTGCTAGAACCAATGATTCACAAAGTGGGCGCTACTGCCCCCTGGTGGGTGCTTCAGCAATCCAGGGGGCAGTAAGGGCCTCAGGTGCATTTATCTTTCCTATTGATTGCTATTAAAATTTAAAAAAAAATAATTTCCAGGGGGCTAAGTAATATTTTTTCTGGAAAGGGGGCGGTAGGCCAAAAAAGTTTGGGAACCACTGTGCTAGACCAACCCACAGTGAAAGGAAGGAGAAACCAGAGAGACAAGATGTGACATGGAGAAAACTGTTTATAAAAGCCACTCAAGGGCATTCTGATTCTTTTTGCACCTTTGAAGGACTTTTGCTACCTTGGTGGCTCTTGCTGAGGAAAGACTTCTGCATTGGTGTCTCTGTGCTGGAGGGTCTTCTGCATTGGAGGTATTTTTCTGCTTTGGACTTCTGAGTTGAAGATTGGTTCTGCACTGTTAAGATTCTTGCTGAAGAAGTCTACTGTGATTCCTTAGAAATTGGGATCTGAGGGAGCCTTTGTCAGAGTTAAGCTGGATTTGTTTGGATCAGCAATTATAGTGTATTTAGTTAGGCAATATTTTCTACCTCCTTCCTACATTTCCCTCTTTACTATCTCTACCCTGCTATAATAAAGCTACTAAAGCTACTAACATACTCATAATTTAATTTTTAATTTTCATAAACAGTGACTATGGCAATTTTTTTAACCATTATTATTTTTGTCAAACCAAATTTTTAACTATTATATTTGACACCCAATTTTAATTATTATGTATGGCAACCCCATTTTAATTATTAACATAATATCGAACATTTCTGAC
Source organism: Gracilinanus agilis (assembly GCF_016433145.1). NCBI lineage: Eukaryota > Metazoa > Chordata > Mammalia > Didelphimorphia > Didelphidae > Gracilinanus > Gracilinanus agilis. Next base: position 153,935,582 of record NC_058135.1, read on the forward strand.
GGCCCTTTTACTTTGAAAACTTCTGCTTCTTATACTTGCATGCAATTTCTTGATTTAACTGCTCTATCTGTGGTTTTTTTTTTTCAGTTTACTCATGTCTTTTCATATTTTTGGAATGTAACCATTTCACCAGATTTGGTCCTTGGCCTTCATTTTATTTCTCTCTATATATTCTTTATTTCTCCATATATACTCCCATTATTATCATATACATCCTTAGAAAATCAACTTAGTTCTCTTCTGGGAGGTATAAAGAATATAGCATGTTTAAGCAACTTGTTTATTCCCTTCCCTTACTCCCCTGAGCCTTGAAAACAATATGCTATAGTATTTTTGCCAAGAAATCCCAAATAAGGTCACACATAGACAAAACTAAAACAAATAAACAACAAAAGGATACATTGAGATAAGGATAGATTTGAGGTAACAACACAGTCACTCTATTGAAAAACAAACAAAAGAGAGTTCTAATTCTAGCTTAGCAAATTAATAGCTATGTAACACTGGCACACCACAAATAGACTCTCAGATTAAATTTCTTCATTTTTAAAATCAAGGGGTTGAAATAAATGCCCTCTAAGTTCCCTTCTAGGTCTAAGTTCTATGCACCAATGAAATAAGCTTTTATTATGAGACTCCTTTCTTAAATTATAGTGTTGACCTCTTTCTTGAACTTGTCCCACATTTCTCTCTCCACTTATCTTGGGGTCTTCAGTTCATTCTAATTTATTTATAAATATAATATTATAGATTTGTAGCTAGAAGGGACCATAAGAACCATCTACTTCCTCTACTTTATTTTATTAAGAAGAACACAGAGGTCCAGAAATGTTAAGTGATTTGCCCAAAGATACAGAAGAAGGAATTAACAAAACTGAAATCTGAAACTGAACCTTTTGGCTCCAAATCTCAGGCTTGTTCTCCTCTTTTTAGATATTCTTGTACTTGTTTTCTTCTATATCTGTGCTATCCTGAAAATTCCTCAAAGAGAAGGACTATGTCATCCTTATTATATTATCCCTTCATGCCTTTAGCATGTAGGCTTGTATGTTATAGATTCTCAATTAATACATATTTGAATTGAATTGAAATTATTAGAGATCATAGTGTGGAATACTCTATTTTTTGTTATTTAGGACACAGTTTAATTATTTAAATTATACCAAACAATGCCCTTTTTAATAAAAAAATTTTGTCACCATGGAGTTATCCTAAGGGTTTATAGGTTTAGGTTTTTTAAAAGCAATTTTAGGGGATGATATTAACAGGAACCTGGACTAGGAAAGCAGATCTTCCAGAGAAAATGGTGTAGGACTGTCATGATTTTAGACAGACTAAAAAGATGACCACAATAGATGTCCTTGAAATCAGAAATTACATCATGAGACTCTGAGTGAGGCTTTGGTTATAACAAACTGAAATGTGGGATTTGGGTCCTCTATCCTCTTCAGATTTCCCCATGTGTCAATATTTTATTTCAATTGTACAACTCTTGTGTCAAAAAAAGGCAATGCCTCCTAATGACTTCTTGTAAATGTGTCTACTAATCATTTTTAATATGTTAAGCAACACCCAAATGTAGTTAGATCCTCCCTGGGACCTTTGCACCCTTATATATCCCGGTGAGATAATCCTGAAATATATAGATAGTATATATGGAATAATTCGTTGTAGAGACTAACATGACTTCCAATGAATCTGGCAGGGGATTGTGAGAACTTAACACTAGTTTATACTCCTTTTCTTTTCTTGGTTCTCTAAGATCAGCCTCAGATTTCAAAGGAAGAGTTTTGGCAATAAATTTGATTAGATTGGACTGATGCTGATTGGATTAAGCTATAACTCTCATTCAAGGAAGCCATATGGGAGGAGAAGAGCAGACATGCATAGGGATGCTGGAAACCTCCTGACTCCATGATGTCTGGAAGACCTTTGCCTCTTGCCTCCCTGGCACCCAGAAGACCTCCCTCTTTTCCCAGAGAGGACATAGCCTTTCAATTGGAGGGACTCAGAAAAGTGATGGAACAAGCAGCATAATTGGGACTAGGAAAGGGGCAGGGCTCTTTTGACCTGGAACCTCTGAGAAAGGAGAAGAATTTTGACCAATCTGTTTATTTTATATTAGAGAATGTGTTCATTTTTAAAACTTTTAGAAACTGTCCTTACTGCATGGATATCTGAAAAATTGTAGATTTTCTTCAATTTAAAATGATATCAATATTTTTTTATTTTTAACTTAATTTTTTAAGTTATCTTTTCTCTATTTTATACCTATTGAATCATATTATGTAATGTTCCCATCCACTGAAAAGAATGAAAAGTTCATTTCCTCATATTTTCTTTGGGCCAAGCTTAGTAATTATAATTATTTAACATATTTCATTGTGTTGTTCTTTCCATTTATACCACTATCAACATATACATTCTATATATAATTTTCCTGCTTCTATTTACTTAATTCTTCAACAATTCCTGTTAGTTTCCCACATTTCTCTGAATTATCCTGATTATATTGAAGTATTATAATTTCTTTAGCTATTCTACAATTGATGGGTAAATCGTTGTGGCTACATCAGTCATTTATTCAATAATTTTTAGTGTTTTACTGAATTAAATACAAATTTTATATTTGTTCCCAACCTATAGCAGAAGTATTATTTCCAAATATTTTTCAATATTTACCTTTATTCCAGTCTACTTACATTATTTTCTAGTTCTGTTTACATGTCGCACATAAATATATATTCTTCTTCCATGAATGTCTTCACCTTTCCATTTCTTCTAATCAAAATTTCATTAAACTATAAGAAGGGTCTGTGATTGTATTAGTGAAGAATTCTGTCTATCACTCTAGAACTCTGACTTAGATGAGTCCTAGAAAATAAAGCACTGTGCTTTATATATAACTTAGATTTAATCATTTTTATCAGATTAAATTAAATGATGACACAGGCTCACTTTTTTTATTATGAATTACTAGAATAAATTCAAAATCTGAAGAAACTTCAGTGGTTATCCAGTCCAAATCATTTATAAAAGCAATCCCCACTATTATACACTTCCACTTAAAGACCTCCACTGAAGAGGAACACTCTACCTCAGAAGGATGCCAATTCCATACATGAAATATTTTAATTCTTAGGAAGATTTTCTTTATATAAATTTTCATCCTTATACCTTTTACACATTGCTTGTGATTTTGCTCTCTATTGGCAAACAGAGCAAGTTTCAACTTTTCCATGTGATAGGTCCTTTAAGTGAGAATGAATCTATGATATCACCTCTGAAAATTCTTAGGAAAAGCCATCAATTCTTCATATGTTCATAAGTCTTTCACCATGCTGATCCTGTTTCTCTAGATACTCTGCATCTGGGACTTTTAACATATATGTGTATGTGATTGTTGGATTCCTTTGGAAGTCTTGTGAAATCTTTGGACTCCAGAATAATTTTAATAAATGTGGAAACAATTATATGAATACAAAATAAATCTAATATATTTAAATATTTACTTTTTTAAAAGAATAGTTGTTGGATTCCAGTTTAAGAATTTCAAATCTATAGCTTATCAAATAAGCATATTGCTTAAACCATGGTATCCAGAACTCAATATAAAAATGTAGGTGAAATATGAGAAAGATAGAAGACTGAAACCATCATTTTCTATTCTTTAAACTTTTGTCTCTCAATACAATTCAAGGAGTTTTTTTTTCTTATGTTCTGTAAAAAGAAGAAAAATTATGGTTGGACTGAATATACAAGAGGGTGGTCACCAGGAATTTAATCAATTCTAAATGATTTTTATGGTAATTTATTTACAAAATGTATAAAAAGTGAAAGTAAGAAAATCAGAGAGGATAGGGTAAGATATCTAACCTAAAACATGAAATATTTTGCTCTGGCTCCTAGTTCATTCTAGGCAGGGCTAATTAGTTCTCACTCAGAGGGATCTCAGCCTTGAACAGAGGGCCAGGTAATGAATAAAGTGGGGGCTTTAGCCAAGAAGTCTCTCCCAAGACGGAGACTTCTGAGGATAGTTCCTTCAGAAAATCCAGGAAGGAATCAGTCTTTTTCACTCACCCACGCGGTAGTTCTAAAATAGAAAGCAGTCCAAGGTCCTGTCCTCAGACAGAGTTCCTCCAGGTTCTTGTTCAAAGTGAAAGAGTGCATCCTAGGAGATTCTGGCCACGTTAAAAGACCATCCCTTTCATCACTTCCTGTGCATTTCTTCTGTTTTAAGGTGTACCTATTACAGCTAAAATTTTGCTTAGGACTGCCCAGGGGGCAGTCAGTCAATTCTGATTTGTCACCCACTTTTGCACAGGTGGGTTACAGACCTCCTCCATTCAAGTGTAAGTGGAGTGTATATACTTTTGGTGATTAAATCTAAAAATGGGCAGGGTAGAGTTAATCCCATCTTCACAGTTCCATCATACTATTAGCTAAAAGTTGGAGTTCATTAAAATTCCAGTTTTTAGAACAACCAATCTCTAAACATGTATAATGCTAATTTTTTTTGTAGCTGTCTATATTCATATAGATCCTGATAGAATTTCATATTATTTGTTACAACCTAATACTCTATTCCTATAGAGATCTTTTCCCATATCATGCCATCTGAAAAATTTTGTGTAAATTCTATTTATGCCTTTGTTAAGTTATTGATAAACATCTTTAAAACAGAGTCCTTAATAATAAACTGGAGAAAATAATTAAATCAAGTGTCTCTGACAAAGGCCTCATTTCTTAAATTTGCAGATAATTAAGTGAAATTTATAAGAATACAATGATTTCGCCAATTTAAAAAAATGGTAAAAAAAATTAATAGGCAGTTCTCAGATAAAGAAATTAAAGCCATCATTTGTCATGTGAAAACATGCTCCAAAATACTAGGAAATTCAAATTAAAACAACTCTATGGTACCACTTTATACCTGTTAGATTGGCTAAGACAAAAAAAAAATGGAAAATGATAAATGTTGGTTGGGAGAGGAAAAAAATTAGGACACTATTATATTGTTTGTAGAGGTGGGAACCAATGTAACTGAAAAGTTATTGAAGAGCAATTTGGCAATATGCCTCAAGGGTCATGAACATGTGCATACCCTTTGGCCCACTATACTATTCCATTACAATCATGTACCACAATTTGTTCAGACATTCCTCAAGATTGGCATTCCTTCATTTTCTTGTTCTTTGCTACTGAAAAGGAGATGCAATGAATATCTTTGCACAAGTAGATCCTTTCCCTATGTCTTTTATTTCTTTGTGTTACTGAACTAGTAGTCCTAAATAAAAAATTTTCTAAAATATGGTAAGAGATCCCCTAGCTGCTATCAATGAGTTAAAGTTATCAGGCCTGGAGAAAAAAATGGAGGATAATTGAGAATTAATCAGATTTAATTGCCAAGAATTCAGAAAATGGGATAACTATTTCAAGTCAAAAAGAAAAATTTTCTTTTAAGGAGGAAATTATAGAGTGGTAACAATTAGAGGAAAGAACTATATTTTATAGTCTAAAGCAGTGGTTCCCAAACTTTTGTGGCCTACCGCCCCCTTTCTGGAAAAAATATTACTTAGCACCCCCTGGAAATTATGAAACTATTTATAGAACTCAGAATAGAATGTAATACAAAAAAAGTGTGGCCATCACCACCTCCCTAGATTGCTGCAGCACCCACCAGGGGGCAGTAGAGCCCACTTTGGGAATCACTGGTCTAAAGTAATATAATTCATTATCATCCTCCAGTATAAGGAGAACAATCATCTTTCTTTCTTTTTTGATCTAGTCCTTGTTTCAAAATATATATTTTAAAGGAAATACTCTTGCAATTTATCAAAATTTTCATATGAAGATTTATAATAGCTAAATTTTAGGATACTAGTGCTTCCAAAGGGCTAAAATGTCCATTTTGGTGAAGTGGAAGAGACCAAATAGTTATGATGTAATATCAAGCAACAGTGAGTAGATATGGGAAAATTTCTGTGGGAAGAGAAATGAACAAGACAGACTTACAATCCTATGATACTTTTCATGAAAATTAGCAATAATAATTATGGATTAAACACCAAGACATCATTTTTCTACATCTAAGCATTTTATTAAAGTGGTCAGAGATTTTATATCATAAAGTCAAGCTTATTGTACTTCAATAAATTAAGAGGTATGGAATTTTTTACATTTGTTGACAGTCTCTTAAGTTAAGAAGCTCATAATTCATTCTTGCCTGAACATCCTGCTTGATTCTCAGTCATAGCTTTCTCTGATGAATCTGCTCTTGTGTTTCTACTCAGAACTTCCTATTTTGTATCATTTTCTTCATTCTCTATAGTAGTCACACAGAGCATTTGGCCATTCAAGGTGGGAGGGAAGATTGTTTAAATGTTCAAGGTTCTCTTTATATTAATTTTTGGGAAAAGGACATATTACTTCAATCATTTTATCTGGTGATATAGAATTTTTATTAACATTCAAAAAGCTTTGTTTATAAGAATTTATACATAAAATAATTCAGGGTCATAAAATCATTGTAATCTTAAAAAGTCTACTTGCCCCTTCTCAGAATAATTTTAAATTGATGAAATAACTGTTAATAAAGAGAACTATTACATTAAAATAATTGAAATTAAAAAAATATTTTATTTTTTTAAAGTGATTATGAAGGGTTAAATTTTGTGGGGTAGGAGTTTGATCAAAAGCCCGTGCAAGTTGCAGGATACAAAATAAATGCACATAAATCATCAGCATTTCTATACATTTCCAACACACTAGAGCAGCAAGAAGTAGAAAGAGAAACACCATTTAAAATCACCCTAGA
>NC_058135.1:153942712-153974726 GCF_016433145.1 Gracilinanus agilis
AGAGAGAGAGAGAGAGAGAGAGAGAGAGAGAGAGAGAGAGAGAGAGAGATAGAGTACTTATCTTATTCAGATGCATTTTTCACCATAATATGATTCTCTGGATATTGCTGTTGATGAATAACATTATGTTGGTTGAAAAATTCTAAGAACTTTTCTGTCAAACCTCATATTCAAATTCCAGGATGACAATAATTGTCTTCGCTTTTATTATGAGGTCACCAAATAACGTTTCAGTATTATCTCACAGGTATGTTGTACTTAGAACAAACAAGATTGACTATTCTTCTAATCTTTCTCTGATCTTTTGTGTGTGATCATTCCATCTACATCACCACTAGATCCATGAAATTCTCTATACCATCTACATTAATTTCTTAACTATTTTTAGGCAAATAAAAATTACTTCAGTTCCGAAAGGAAATTTATATACATTTGATGCAGACTTGGAATATTGCAAAAGGAAAATCATCATTTTTCACAAGACCTCTCCAATAAGGCTTTACTTCTAAAAGAAATCTATATTTTCTTCAAGCTTTTCTGATTTCTTTTTCCTTTAAAAAAATTCTTCTTTTATCTCAGTTGCCCAAAGGAAAATGTCTCTTAAGATAATTTAAAGTTTTTTCTAATATTTTACATCTGAAAAGAGAAATTATTTAAATGTTTTCTTAGTCAACCTTTATCTCATGAGATATAATCAAGAAGGTCATTTCATTTGCATGTCTAATTTTTAAGATGATTGAGAAAAATAATTCAGAAAGAAGTAGCACTATAGAGGCTGCTTTATTTGTTTTAAAATGCAAATTTTACAAGGAGGAGAATTGAATAGAAGATAGGGAATATTTTTAATTAGAAACTAATCGAAGTAGAATAATTCCCTGCAGTTTGGTTTTTAAACAGTACTGAATATATGCCATGTGGATGCTTTAAAACATATCAGTAAAACAGAAGAAAGAATTACATATAGGTATTTATAGGTATATGTGTATATATGCAATATATATGTATATATGTTTGTTTATGTATAATTTTTCATCTTGTACCATAGAAGGAAAAAGACTTCCTAATTTTCAAAAAAAGAAAATAATAAAATCTGCCAATAACATTTTTTTTATTGTTGTTCAGATCTTATCCAAGTTTTTGAAGGGATGGTTAATAAGCATTTATAAAAGGATGTTGTATTGATATAAAGTCAGCACTAGCTCAAGATAGGTCACAAAAATTCCACTTATATTTTTGTTATTGTTAAGTTTGCTAGCCTTGAAATCAAAGGAACAATGCAATAGGCTTTACTTAGATTTTAGGAAAGCATTTCATGAAGCAACATACAACTCTTGTGGAAAAGTATAAATGGATGAATACTGAAATAATTGAATGTTCAAACTTTAAGAAATATCATTAATGGATCAAAGTCAACTTGGACAGAAATCTCCAGATGAATGCCCAATAAGTTTCCTTTTGCTTTTAAAATTTCTTATAAATAGTTTGAATAAATGCATAAATGACATTTGCCATCTTTTTCTTTTTTTTTTGTTTTTTCATGATTATATGTTGATTCAATTTTAATAATTCTTTTCTAACATTTTTCAATCCAGGTTCTCTCCCTCCCATAATTTCCCCCTCCACAAGAAAGGAGATTATATGATGGAATTATTTTCACGTGTTATCAAACAATACATATTTTCATCTTTATTATGTTGTGAAACAAGACTCACATTTTTTACACTAGAGAAAAATTCATAGAGGGAATAAAGGGAAGAGCAGTACGCTTCAGTCTGCCTTCAGACTCATCAGTTCCTTCTATGGCAGGGGAGAGCCGTTTTTTTTGAGAGTTCCTAAGAGTTATCTTGGATACTTCCCTTGCTGAGAATACTTGTCACTCACAGCTGATCACCGTGCACTACTACTGTTATTTTGTACAAGGTTCTCCTGGTTTGGTTCACTTCACTTTATATCACTTCTGAAAGGAAAAACAATTTTAATTGCTTTTATATTATTGATCATAAATTGATCATAATCCTTAGGTATGTCGCTGCAACTGTGATTTTTTTTAAAAAAGACCCAGTTAGCAAACTAACTGTGTGTAAGATATAAATTATAATAATAGAATATTAACCCTAGTGTTAGAAAAGATCTAGTTTGGTATATTAGAAGAGTTTAGCACTGAAGTAGATTAAGAGCTTCTATATTTAGTAGCTGTGTGTTCCTGGGCTGCTCACTAAACTTATGTGTCTGAGTTGCATCAATTTAAAATAAGGACAATAACAGCATCTACCCAAAGGATTGTTGTGAAGAACAAATGAGACAATATTAAAACCGTTTCACAAAGTGCCTGGCATGTAATCGGCACTACACAAATATAGACCCCATAGCTTCGTATCATCCTCCTAGACCTCCAGGATGACACAGGCTTATTCTGCTCCAGGCACTTTTCGAATCAGCTCCATTCACCTTCTTACTGTTCCTTGTATATAGCATTTCATCTTCTGACTCTACACCCTCCAGGGCATACATTATATTGTTATAATGGAAGAAGGCAACACATACAAGGCATTTAGAATGATAGAGAGGAGAGGAAGGTACCTGACTGAATTGTATTAAAGACCAAACAATGAGGGATGATGGGTCTGGCCCCTTCCTCAAAAATGTAGGTTTGGGGAAGAACTCTTCAATGGCAAAAGGGGAGCACATGAGTGAAAGGGAAGGGCAACTAAAAGGAAGCAGGGAAAATTAATTTCCTTAGCCTTATTTAATTTGCTTATGGGGAACTTTATTACTAGATCAAGTATTCATTTTTACTTTATTCTGATGTTTAGTGGGAGAGGTTGGTCTATACCTCCTTTCTGCCATGCTGTTTTCCAGTTTTAACAGCAGTTTTTGTCAAGTAGTGAATCCTTTCCTGAAAAGCTTGGATCTTTGGGTTTATCAAACAATAGGTTACTGTAGTAGTTAACTATTATGTGTTGATCACCTAATCTATTCCATTGATCCACTATTCTCTTTCTTAGCCAGTATCAGACTGTTTTGATGACTACTGCTTTATAGTTTGACATCTGGTAAGGTTAGGCTTCCTTCCTTCATGCTTTTCCCCCCATTAATTCCCTTGGCATTCTTGGCCTTTTGTTCTTCCAGATGAATTTTGATATTGTTTTTTTCTCATTCTGAAATAACTTTTGGGTAGTTTGATTGGTATGGCACTGAATAGGTAAATTAAGTCAGGTAGGATTGTCATTTTTACTATATTGGCTTGGCTGAGGTATTGTCTGGAATATTGTCAGATATGTTGGTTAGCTTTATTGAAGTTTTCCTTTTCCTTCTCAATTTTTAATTCTTTTATTCTTGGATATAGATTTTTCTACATCTCTCTTTTGTTTTGGTTCCTTAAATTCTGGCTCTACATTTGCCTCTTCAATCAGTCTCAATAATCAGTCACCTTTTGTTGGTGGGGATTAAAGAAGAAGTGTGGTAATCCTACCTATAATCCACTTCTGTTATGCCTGCTGTATTTCAGGAACACACACACACACACACACACACACACACACACACACACACACACACACACACGAGAATTTGGGGCAACAGCCCTCCCAGGCAGACCCAGACAAAGCAGAAGGGATGGTGACAGCATGTCTTTTCATTAATGACCTTTTTTCCCCAGTAAAGCCAGCACAGGCATGCTCTAAATACTAGGAAGCAGGCAGAACACTGGGTATCTAACTCACATTGTACCAGAAAGGTGATAGATTCAACTTTCATTTTTGGACAATGTTGGAATTTGTTTTTTGCTTCATTGTGCATATTTGTAACAAGGTTTGGTTTTTCTTTTTTTTTCCCCAGTGGGAAGGAAGCAGAAAAAAAGGGTTTAGGCACAGGGTCCCACCTTCCTTTAAAAAAGAAAGAAGGTCCTCAAAACAGTTTTTATGCATAGCAGAGAACAGAAGAAAGGCCAGAAAGAATAACAGATAGGCAAGACAACTTGGAAAGTTACATGTTGAGTCTGTTCTATTCTTGAAAAGAAAAGCAAGTAGTACGTAATTAGAGATCATAGTTTCTGACAATCTTCTTTTTCTGCTCTACTATGAATGTGGAAATTCTAATTTTACTTGGTATTTATTAAATTCCAAATAAAAATCAATTCCGAAGGAGAAGACAAGGAAAAAGGAAGAGCAAAAACAAGATCATAAGACCAAGAAGAAAGAGGTACTCATTGCTGGTTGTGAATGGAATACTGTGCTGTTAGGGGAGAGGACCAGTAATGGTCTAGTGAAAGTAGAGAGCAGTACATCAGGACTCTCACATTCCTCATACAGATTTATATTTCTATTTCTACTACATAATATATTTCACAACCCAAGATTTGTCTCACTAGCCTTTTTTTTGGCTATCATTGCATTATGAACCAGATTGAGCTTGCCACCCACTGATACTCCCAAACTATTTCCACCTGAACTCTATCCTGTATTATCCTTATCACATTAAAAAAAAGCACTAATACAAGGTTTCTGAACTAAGATGAGAGAAAAATATATCTTTATTTCAATATAATAGACTTCATTTGTATTCCTATTATTTTCTTTTACACATTTGAAAATATTACTCTAAAAAGAGGTCCCTGGGCTTTACTAGGCTGTCAAAAAAATCCATGTTAAGTTTAGGAATCTTTATATTATATTTAAGGTTCTTAAAATTTTGTTCTATGTTTTGTCCTATACTTTTAGCCTGTAATGTTTTTGGGGAATCCCAGGCCTATATTTCCATTCAATGCGTTAAAAAAATCCTCCAAGCCTCTACATTTAAAAATCACATTCTATCCAGTGTTGGGCATCTGGCCCAAGGCTGGCCCATGGACCATAGTTTGCCCATCACTGCCTTAAGCAATTCCCTAATGATTAGGGAGGTGCTATGGCCCTGGCCAGATGCAAAGGCATAGTTTGCACACAACTGTAAGTCTCTACCATTATCTATGCCACTTACCAAAAACATTAAATGGAACAGGGCTTTGTAAAATCTTTGGGGTTCTCCACTAACATTATCTTTCCATATTGGCTTTCATGCATTAAACACTGACCTTGGAGTACAGGAGAACAAGGGAAAAGAGTGGTATATTCAAAAATGAATGTGAGATAAGAATAAAAGGCATGCATTTTTTAAATTAAACCCTTACTTTCCATCTTAGAATCAATACTGTGTATTGGTTCTAAAGCAGAAGAGTGGTAAAGGACTAGGCAATGGGGGTTAAGTGATTTGCCCAGGGTCACACAGCTAGGAAATGTCTGAGAGGCCAGATTTGAACCTAGGACCTTCTGTCTCTAGGTCTGGCTCTCAATCCACTGAGCCACCCAGCTGCCCTCAAGGTATCTATTTTAAAGAAGAAAAGATGAGTAGATAAAAACGAGATGGAATTCTGATGTCCCTCCAACTCTAAAGCTATGATCCAATGATCCCAGAAGAAAGCACTCATTGATCCTGGGTTGTCCATTTCTGATAGATTTACTCCCTTTTTCACCACCACTCTCTCTGTACCCTCTGACACTAATTCTGAAGAAGTTAGACAGTTTTCTTGTGGAAGGAAAAGGCTGAAAGTGTAATTCTCACTTGAAAAAAAATGTAATTTTTCATCCTCACAGTCACTGAACTGTCTCTACCTCTACAAACTAATCTTCAAGACATGAGATGATTTTAATACTTTTGGAGAACAATCAGAACATCCAAGTAAAGGAGGAAATTTTAGAGGACAAATGATTCCTGGAAAGGAAATTGATCAGTAGGGTATTCTACTAGTTTGAGGGAAGATATCAGAAAAAGAAGTTGCCATTTTAATTTTATTACCCTCCTTTCCAACTCCCAACTGCTTCCACCAGTGAGTCTGTCCTGATAACTCACAAAATCATAGGTTCTTTGAGTTGAAAGGGACCTGAATAATAATAATGACAATGATGATGATACTGATGATTATAACTAACATTTCTATAGCTCCAACTAGGCAACAGGCAGACAGTGCTTTGTTGTTGTTGTTGTTGTTGTTGTTGCTTAGTTTTGGCCAAATCCAACTTTTTGTGACCCCCCTTGAAGTTTTCTTGGCAAAGATACTAGAGTAGTTTAATATATTTTTCTCTAACTCATTTTACAGATAAGGAAACTTAAATAAGCTTGACTTACCCAGGGTCACATAGCTATTTTGCCATTTCCTTTTTTCAGCTCATTTTATAGATGTGGAAACTGAAGGAAACTGGGTTAAGTAGCTTGCCCACGGTTTTTCATGTGGGAACAAAAATAAAAAGGGAAACATTTTGGTTTTATGCTTATTTCACTTTGCATCATTTAAAACACCCTGAATTTTGCTATTAACCACAGAACAGGTCCCCCACCTTACCTTGTTACATGTAAAAACAATTTTTAAAATTAACTTAAAGAAATGTTGAGTTCCAAATTCTCTTCCTCCTCCTCCTCCCCCATTGTTGAGAAGGCAAGCAATTTGATATAAGTTTTATGTGTGCAGTCATGCAAAACGTATTTCCATATTAGCCATGTTGTGAAAAAAGGCAGAGACCACAAAAATAAACAACAAAAAAGTAAAAACAGTATACTTGTATCTGTATTCAGACACCATTAGTTCTCTCTCTACCATTTTTCATCATGAGTCCTTTGGAATTTTCTTGAATCTTTGTATTGTTGAGAATAGCCAAGTCATTCACTTTTGATCACTGTATAATATTACCATTGTGTGGCATCTTCTGGTTTGCTCATTTCACTTTGCATCAGTTCATGTAACTCTTGCCAGGTTTTTCTGAAAGTTTTCTGCTCATTATTTCTTATGTCATAATAGTATTCTATCACAATTACATACCAATATTTCTGTGGGATGGAGTTGATAAAAATTCTTTCTATAGGATACTGAAAAGAGAGACTGGGAGAATCAACATAGGGGGAAACCTTTAAATATGTCTTTTGACTATTGAGACACATATCTTCTCGATTCTTAAGGGTGTTTTCTCTAAAATGTTTTCTCTAAAAAAAGATTCAGGGAAAGGGGCAGAGAAGATAAAGAGCTTGTCACAGAATCAATAAGATTTGAATTTATTGAAATAACTTACATGAAGTGATGATGTTAAGTGAAGTGGGCAGAACCAGGAGAATGTGGTGCCCAGTAATAGCAATATTATATGATGATCAGTTGTGAATGACTTTGCTATTCTCAGCTACAAGACAATTTCTTAGGAAGTTCTTTGATAGCTTGTTAATTTCTTTTTCTGAGATGGGATTATTTAAGTATTCTATTTCCACTTTTGTTAATCTAGACAATTTATATTTTTGTAAATATTCACCCATTTCATCTACATATCCAAGATAGTTTTAAAAGGTTCATGATGAAAAATGCTATTCACCTCCAGAGAAAGAACTAATAGAGTGTGAATTTTCACATTATTTTTTCATAGGTTTTTCCTTCCTTCCTTCCTTCCTTCCTTCCTTCCTTCCTTCCTTCCTTCCTTCCTTCCTTCCTTCCCCTTATATATGTCTTCTTCCACAATATAACCAATATGGAACTATGTTTTTTATAATTGCATGTGTCTAATCTATATCAAATTAATTACTGTCTCAGGGATGGGAGACAGGGGAAGAGACAATATACTGATATATTTAACTGAAAAAATGTATGCACATATATGGTATGTCTACCTGAATATCTGCATCATAGTTGAAAGAGTGGTAGATTTATTTTTTTTTAAATTTACTTAATTAATTAATTTAGACTATTAATTTAGACTATCCATGGTTACATGATTCATGTTCTTTCCCTTCCTCTCTTACCCCCTCCCATATCCAAATTCCTATTTTGATCATCCAAATTCACCCCATCCAGTTTTAGTATTTAATCACTTTAACTATTACTATTAAAATTTTTAAAAGCCATTACATTAAAAAGTACAAATTATTGATTAAAAATAAGGGCACCAAACCATTTTCCAAATTTCAATATCTTTTGTATATTTATATTGAAGAAAAACTTATAGGAATATTTAATGCTTTTTGTGAATTTTAACTCTATAAACCCACATACTTTATTACAAGTTTTACTTCTCTTATTTCTTTGATTTTAGGAACACAGTTATTTTCAGAAACTTCAGCTCAAGCATATTATGATGTAACATGTCAGATTGACCATTAGTCATGCACAATATTGCAATTAAGAGTTTTTTAATTAAATCTATGCTCAAAAGCCATTACAATTACATTTTTTCCTAAGAAATCTGAAAAGAATTTTTCTTTAATTTTATTAGAAATTCATGGAAAGCTGTCACTAGCACCACTAAAGAGGTATTTACATCACAGCCAAATATGTTTTAACAAGAATAAAATGTGGATTCAGTGATTCAGTGACATTTGGAATGCACAGAAGATAGAGTTTTAATCTTGATCAAATCTGTTTCCTTGGCCTAAAAAAAAGAAGGAATAAATTATAAGAAGGTATCAGAAATTCTTTGGAGTTTTCTTTTTTGCCCATGACCTGGGTCTCTGGGCTTATTTCATGGTAAGCTAAAGATTTATTTTTTAAAGTATGTACAATTGATATATTTCAACTCTTGGGGAATGTAATCATTAAACTATTTATATTAAGAAATCCACCACTGGAATATGGGGGGAGTAAGATGTGAAACTTCCTTGTTCTCCCAATACTCCCAACCTCAAAACAATAAAAATAATTCTATGGAATCAATTACAAAAAGGGGCAAATATAGATAGGAATCAGTAGTAAGGTTGACTATCCAAGGACAACTGGAGAGGAAGGTCTCTGACTTCCCACAGAGTAAGTGGCAGGCACTGGGGGTAGAACCAGCAGATTCATCTTCCCTATTGAGTCCCAGAGGTTGCATCCTGGTGGAGCTGAATGGCAGAGGGCTTTGGGATCACTTGTGTCAGCTACATCCCTTGCCCCATAGATCTCCATTTGCCCACAGCTGGGGATTGACTGCAATTGCCTTAGAGCAAACACCACAGAGTTGCAAATGCCATGGGCTGAAGTAATAATAAACACAAATTCTGAAAAAAATGAGGCACCATCCCTTACACCACAGGAATCCTGAGCCTCTAGCATAAAGCTAATAATTAAGCCTATTGGCCTGAATGCTATTTTTTATTAATAAGAAAAGGAGAAATAACTCAATTATTGATAGTTATTATGGGGCCAAAGAAGACCTGGATTCAAATTCAGAGAACAGTGAAGTAAAATATCTATTTTTAAAACATCAAAGAAAAACAATAAATAATCACAAGCTAAAAAAACATTTTGAAAGTGCTTTAGTAAACATAAAAAGAGAGAGATAGAGAGAGAAGTTGAGGGAAAAATTGAAAATAAAAGCACAATTAAAGAAAGATAACCTAAATGGAAAAAAGTTGTAGAAACTAATAGAAGAAAATAATTCATTAAGAATTAGAATTGGACAAGGAGAAACAAATGATTTCCTAAGAAGAAGAAATAATAAATCAAAATCAAAAGAATGAAATAATAGAAGAGTATATGAAATATATTTTCACCAAAAAAAAAAAAAAAGAAAAAATGACCCGGGAAATAGATGAAGTAAAGACATTATATAGAAATAGTTGGACTCCTGGATACTATTAGAAATGAATTTAGACACCATACTCCAAGAAATCTTCAAGGAAAACTACTCAGAAATTCTAAAAGCAGAAAACAAAATAGAAATTGAAGAATTCACCAATCACTATCACAAAGAGATTGCAATATGAAAATCCATAGGAACGTCATTGCTAAGTTTGAGAGCCCCCAGGTTAAAGGAAAAATACTACGAGCAATCAGAAAAAAAATAATCAAATACTGTGGAGCTACAGTAAAATTAATTAAAGGCAGCAGTTCCAAAATTAAAACAAGAAAGAGCATGGAACACAAAATTTCAAATAGCAATGGAGATACATTTACAATAGAGAATAGCAAAGCAAGCAAAGATTATCCCAATTACAGAAGGACAAAAATGGATTTTTAATGAAATAAAGGAATTTCAGCTAGTTGTTTACTTCTTATATGGGAAATTGTTATTTATAACCCTGAATAATGCCATGATTACATGGTAGTTTGAAAGAATATACATAGATAGAAGACTTAAGGTTTCAAGTTGAATATATTAGAATAACAAAAATAACAAAATAAATACCAGGAAGTGGTAAAGTAGAACAATTATCTCATATAAAAGAAGAATGAGTAGAAGAACTGTCACAGAGAAGGTGGTATGGAGGGCTCTTAGTACAAGAACCCTATTCTTATCATATCTGGGTTAAAGAAAGAAAATTATATATAACCAACTAGAAGAATAAAAGTTTTTTTAACATACAGAGAAACAGGAGAAAAAGGGAATAGGATAAAAGAAGAACTAAGAGTCTTCTTAAGGGAATAAGGGACCAGGGAAAGGGAGGATAGATTCAGAGAAAAGATGGAAAGGAGATAAGAAAAAGAATGGATATCATGAAATAGGGGGTTTGTGTGAGTAGATAAGGGTGGGATTTAGGACTAGATAAGGGAAGGATTTTAAGAATCAAACCCATATCAAGAAATAGAAATGCATGTTAAGGGAGATATGGGAGAGTCTTTTGGAAAGGTGGGTATATTAATAACTAAAAGGTAAGTGGAAAGGACAGAGAAGGAACTTTTAGAAGGATGGTAGAAGGACTTAAAGGAGGGCAAAGGAAGAGGATGAGGGAAGATTTCTAGGAAGGGGTAAGAATTACAGAAGTAGTGGACAGAAGAAATTGCAGTTCTGAAGAGGGATATGGCAGAAAGACTAGAAGAGAATGATCAACAATTAGGAAAAATAGAATGGAGAAAATACACAAATCATCTGAGGTATCTACTTAAAGTCATCAACAAGTATCATTTGTTATATAATAATGGAGGCAGCCACGGTTCTCTGAAGGTATGAGGAGCTGAAGCTGAGTGAGTGTGGAAATCCTTAGGTGTAACACTAAGTTGTGGTGGTGAAACACTAAGGATCCCACAGGAATATTTGTGAAGAAACTGTTACAACCAGCTTCAATATAACAGGGTCCCAGAATAAGTGGTCAAGTGAAGAGGCTGTGGTTTAGATCACACAGCTCTTTTGACTGCTTATCCTGGCCCCAAAATGTGGATAAATGCTAGTTGACTGCAATTTAACTTTTGTTGGGAATAATGCCTCTTTCTTCAATTACCCAAGGATTTGATTGTTAATCCTTAAGGTAAAGAAAGTGAGTTTAATATTTAATGGTAACAAATTTATTGAAAGGGAAAAGGGAATGGAAGGAGAGAGGGTTAAAGGAAATCTTTAGCTTAAGCTATAGGTGATCAGATGCTATGAGAATTGAAGGTAACCAGGATTTCAAGTTTGACAGTTGTTGTGGCTTTGCCTGCCAGATTCAACCTGGAAAAGTCAGGCTGTTTAACCTGAATCAGGTTTGATGGTGATTGATATTGCTTCCTCTTGATGAGTAATTAATCAGGATGTACAGTATAGAGTCAAACAGGATTTGAGAGTATGGTAGTGATCAGAGCTGGTTGCTGGTATCCTAAGTTGATCTTAGTCTACCCAAACCCAACCAAGACCTCCCACCAAAATCCCTTCTCCAAATTGAGACCTCCTTTGGTCCAAAATCCTTCTTTTTATACCCTCCCAGTAACTGACTTTTGCCCTTCCTGGCACATGGCAAACTCGGTTCATTCTAAGTTCCAAACTGCTATCAATCATTCTGCTTTTCATATTGCATTGCCAAATAATATTACACATTTGGAATAGGGAGAAGCTAGAAGACTTCCCAATAAGATCAGGAGAGAAACAAGGAATCACATTATCACCAATATTATTTAACACAGTATTGGAAAGGCTAGTAATAATGAAAAGAGGAGAAAAGAGTAATCAAAGGAATCAGAATGGGCAAAGAAGTGATAAAACTGCCCTTTTTTGCAAATAATAAGATACATGTTGAAAATCCTAGAGACTCAACTAAAAATCAGTTGAAACAATCAATTTTAGCAAATTAGCAGGATCTAAAATTAACTTACATAAATCATCAGCATTTTTATATATTACTAACAAAGTCCTCTAAGGTAGAGAAACTTCTTTTAAAATAACCATAGAATAAAACATCTGGGAGTATATATACCAAAACAAAACCAGGAAGTACTTTAGTATAAAAATTTTTTACAGAAATAAAATCTGATGTAAATAATTAGAGGAATTTTAATTGTCTATAGTTGGGCAGAGCCAATATGATTAAAATTAAAAATAAATTACCAAAAACTATTTTATTGAGATAGAAAAAATAATTTAAAAAATTCATGTTGAAGAATGGAAGATTAAGGTTATAAAATAATTAATGAGGATATAAAGGGAGTAGGTCTACCAGCACCAGATTTTAAATTGTATTTTAAAGTAGTTATTTTCAAAAGTATTTGATACTGGTAAGGAAATAGAAAGGTAGATGAATGGCACAAAACAAACAGCAAACAGAAGTAAAAAATATATAGTATCCTTGTATTTGACAAAAGAATAAATGCAGGTTTTAAGGATAGGAAATCACCATTTGACAAAAATTATTGGGACAACTGGTAAATATTTTGGCAGAAACTAGGTACAGACCAATATCTTATGCCATTCGCTAAAATAAGATCAAAATTGATGCATGATCTGAACATAAAAGAAGATCTCATAAGTAAATTAGAAGAACCAGGAGCATATTAATTCTCAGATTTATAGAGGAATTTATTAGTCAACAAAAGATGGAGAGCACTTGAAATGTAAAATGATTAATTTTGAGTGCATTAAACTGAAAAGGTTTTGTAGAAATACAACAAATGATTCTAAGGTTAAAAGGAAAATAGAAAATTGGGGAAAATTTATAGATGACCTCTTAGAAGTCTCATAACTTTGTCTTATTTATAAGAATAAGAGCCATCCCCCAACTGATAAATGAACAAAAGATATATTTTATTATATTTTTATTATATAATTTTCAGATGAAGATGAAGAAATCAAAGCCATATAAAGGTACATGAAAAAAGTTCTCTAAGTTACAACTGATTAAAGTATTGCAAACCCAAACAATTCTGAGATATCAACTCTCACTCATCAGAATGCCTGGAATGTCAAAAGGGCAAAATAACAAATTTTGTTGGGCATATGGAAAATGGGGACATAAGTACACTGTAGGTGAAGCCATGAATTGATCCAACCATTTTGAAGGAAAATTGTCATTACACTTAGAGAGTTATAAAACTTATCCCTAGACTCTGCAGTATCTTTGCTGGGTTTCTCTCCCAAGGAGATCAAGATAAAAGGAAAAGGATCAACATTTTCCAAATTATTTATAGCAACACTCTTTGTGGTGGCAAAGAACTAGAAATTGAGGGGATGGCCATTGTTTGGGGAATGGCTAAACACATTGTGGTATATGATTGTAATGAATACTTCTGTGCCATATGAAATGATAAGTAGGCTAACTTTCTTTTAAAGTTGTGGAAAAAACTACATGGGATAATCAACAAATTGAGGAGAACCAATAGAACATTATAAAGACCTACATTTTTAATACTTGCAGAATAACTTATGAATTTTATCTCCAGAGAATGTACTGAAAAATATAAATATAAAAGACATAATTTATATATGCATAGCTATCTCCATGATGATGCTTTCTGTGATACAGAAAGGGGAGAGAGGGACTGAGACAGTTGTAAATAAATTTTATTAATTGAAAATGAATATAAACAAATACAAGTCATAAAGGAAGAAATCCTCCATTAAAGAACTCCTCTGTTCTTCATTATTTCATTATATAATAGAGATGAAGTACAAGTTCTGTTTAGTTACTGACACTCTTCATTGCTGTAAAAGAAGAAAATAAGCAAAAAAAAAAGGGAAACAGGAAGATGATAAAGGGAAAAAGGAAAGGTTTACATTTAAAGAGAAATTTAAGGTTTACTATGTCACAGGGATGTTTTATGGGAAGACATTACTGTAATTTCAATTTTATAGAAGAGGAAAGTAGGCCCAACCAAGTTATCTGTCCAAGCAGTATAAAAAATGTATTTAAGCTGAAAATACAAAAGAGCTTGAAAGACATTATACTCCAGGATTGCCATTAATAATAGCTGATTGTTAGATAAAAATCTATATACATATATTTGCTTGAACTCACAGTTATTATCTGAGGTAGGTTCTGAAAATTTTATCTTTAAAAATGAGGAAACATATTGAGTGAGATCATATGACTCATATGTGGAAACTAAGCTAGTCATAATTTAAGATGAGAGAGAAATAACTTACAAAAATGAACAATATAAAATACATTTGCACAATAATACATATATAACCTAGATTAAATAAATATAACCTGCCAGCCCTAGGAGAGGGAAGGTAAGAGGTAAGTTTGATCACATAACTCAGGAAAAACTTGTGTGGAAATTTGTTATTACATGTGATTGATAAAATAAAACAAAATTTAATGAATAAAGAAGTAAAGATAAGGGAGAAATAACTGCTGATCCTCCGAACTGCTAGTTCCCTCCTTTCGTGATTTTAAAAAAAACTACTTAAGTTTAGTCTGTATTGATTTTTATGGACAGAGGAAAAACTCACTTTTCCTAGAATACTTTCTTCTTTTACCTACAACTTGCCCCTTTCCCTGTTTCTGCTATCCCGAGAATCATTCAACATTTTTTACTGTTTACACTGTTGGATGTCACTGGATTCTCCAGTTCTATTACTGCTCATGAGGTTGAGGACAGCCAGCCTTTATCATTTGCCATTGCATGACTTCCTGAAATTTTCCCAAACTTTATTATTATGTGCTCTGACTTGATGCTTTCCACATACTTCAAACTGTTATCTTACTTTATGATACAATGAAATGACCCTGTTTGTAGGACTAATATTTTCTTTTTACTTTGTCTGAACTTTGCTTTATATTGTTATCTCCTTCAATTAGACATGAGCTGCTTGAAAATAGGGATTGTGTAGTTTTCCCTGTTAATATTCATTATGTTTACTTTCCAAGATGCTTGGCACAAAGTAAGCATTATTTTTTCCCTTTTGATAATTTTGTCAATTGATTGCATATTTTCTCTCCTTGTTGAATATTAAGCTTCTGAAGAATAGTAATAATTATTTTTTTTATTTCAAGCTCTGAGCACTGTCCAGAACATTATTATCTTTCATTAATTAAACTGATGATTGATTGATGCTCTCCAAACCTAAGCTTTGTCAACTCAAAATCTAACACTCCAGTCACTTCAGTAAGCTTCCCTTATTTTCATAAATGTCTACAAAAAGAAACACATATTTAATAATGAACCTATTTTTCTTAAAATATAAAAAATAACTTTTTTTACTGAAGTATTTAAATTTTTCCCCCCTGGAATGACCATTGTACTGGTTTGCCACTTATTTTTATAGTTTCTTTCAATAACTGCTCATACAGATAGAATTTATTATTCACTTCATCCACATTTCAATTAAAAATAATAGCTACTCCAGAAGGCTAAAGTTTCCATAATTCATACTTATTGAACTACAAAGAAGGAGTCAATTAGATCTATTGTTAGGTGACTAGCAAAGAATTCCCTTTGATGTTTTATACCTTTAGGGAATCAAATTTGCATACTTGGAAATCTGCTCTGATTCCACCACCCATCCGCAATTTTCTAGTCAATTCCTTGCCAATGATTATTGGATGTTGACATCAAATAACTGTTTCTGAAAGTCTAATATACACAAATATAGACGTAATTTTCAATATTACCGAGGATTCTATGTGTTTTAAAATACTGCATACATAAAATTGATATAGGAAGGAAAGGCATTCTGAAAGAAAGAAATTCTCTTTCTTTATTATATGCAATAATATTTTGCATATATTTAGAGTTTAATTCAACTTTGTTCATTCATGTCCATTAAAAACTTATCTACTTAAATAATAATGACGGTAAGAGAGGACTTTAAAATTTGAAAAATATTTTATATACATTGTTTTATGTTCCATTATAACTCTGTGAGATATGTAACATAAGTATAATGTTTATTTTTTATTTTGAAAAGGTTACTGAGTATTGAACTAGGTGGCCTACAGTTACCAGCAAGCTAAATATAAAGCTCGGGTAAAAAGTATAAAGTATAAAGCTTGATAATACTTATATCATCCAGACTGAATTGCTTGTCAGCTCTGAGAGGTGGAAAGAAAGAAGGGAGGGAGACAATATGAATCATATAACTTTGGAAAATTTATATGGAAATTTGTTAAAATAAAAACTTTAATAAAGAAAAAAAGGAAAAAAATTGGTTGTAATAGTTCACAGCTCCAGCAATAGTATATTAGTGTTCCCATTTTTCCACATTCCCTCCAATATGTGTCATTTTGCATTTTTGTCATTTTAGCCATGCTAATGGATTTAAGATGATATCTCAGAATTGTCTTCTTTTGCATTTCTCTAATCAGTAGTGATTTAGAGCATTTTTTTCACACACCTATAAATAGCTTTGATTTCTTCATCCATAAATTTCTGTTAGCATTGTTGATCTATTTATCAATAGAGAGATGGTTCACTGTAAATCTGACAGAGTTCTATCTACATATTAGACACAAGATCTCCATCTGAGGTGCTATCAATAAAATTTCCCCCAATTTTCTCTTTTACTTTTTATCTTGGCAATTTCTTTTTATTTGCAGAAAACCTTTTCAGTTTAATGTATTCAAAATTATCCATTTTTCATTTACTAATGTCCTCTATCTCTTGTTGACTCAAATTAATTTCTCATTAAAAAATCTAAGAGATTATATGTTCTCAGTTTTTTAATTCATTTATTTGTCATAAGTCCTTCAAAATGATCATTGTATTACTGAGAATAGCTAAGTCTTTCACATTTTTAAACATTCCATAATATTGTGGTTACTGACTACAATATTCCCCTTGTTCTCTTTATTTCACTCTGCATCAGTTCATGTAGGTATTTCTCTTTCCTTTTCTGTCAGTGCACTCTTTTTTAGCCTTTGATGTTTTTTATCTATGTTGTCTTAAACAGTTTATTCCCATAACCTGTGTCTATGGATATGCCTTCTAACTAGTCTGATAATGATAAACATTTTAAGAGTTACAAATATCATCTTTCCAAACAGTATTGTAAACAGTTTAACCTTAATAAATCTCTTAAGTTTTTCTCTTTCTTACTTACCTTTTTATAGTTCTCTTGAGGCTTTTTTTGGATATCAATTTTTTTATATCTGGTATTATCATAAAAATGCTTGAAAATATATTTTAATCATTAAATGATGATTTCTTCTAAACCATTAACTGCCCATTTCCCTCCTGAAAGAATATATTCAGTTTTGCTGGATATGTGATTCTTAGTTCTACACCAACTTCCTTCCCTTCTAGAATATCAAATTCTAAACCTTCTGAGCCCTTAATGTAGAAACTGATAGATTCTTTGTAATTCTGATTGTGGCTCCATGATATTTGAATTGTTTCTTTCTAGCTGATCACAGCATTTTCTCCTGGGCCTGGGAGGCCAGGCAATATAATATTGGTAGGAGTTGTTATTTAGTGACTTCTTTTAGGAGGTGATTAGAGATAATAACTTACTAATTAAAAAAAGACTAATATTAAAATAATACTTCCCTGATATTTTTGAACAAGTGTGTAAAAGAGAAATCTTTCAATTACATGGATTCTGACAAAGCTTCCTTTAGGTAAAATTACATCAGCGTGACAGAGGAATGATTCATTTGCATATTTTAATTTTATGCATTCTTCTTGGCCATGAAAGTTAAAGAGATGACAGATCCATCATCCCAAACTTCCTTTAGTATAAATTAAACAAATTTTTAATAAATATATGCCCAATAAAAACTGAACAAATTTGGTTAAATTCATAATTTCATATATTTCAAAAGGAAAGAATTCTCTCTAAATAACCACTATAGATAAACTATATTAAGGTACATATTAAGCTACATTTAGAGGATTCATAAATCAACTTATTGAAAAGGGGTGTTTATATACCATCAAGGAGTCAAAGACAGTTAAGATTTTTCCTGTCTTATTTAAAGAATGTTAAAGCTTTAAATAAATATTCATATCCCATTGGACTGATTTTGGTCAGATGATAGTAATAACAGGACAAATTTTTAGGCCAAAATCTGCAGAAGGAATGGCCATCATTCTCAAATTTAAAAAAAATTCCCATAATAACACAAAAGAAGGAGTGGAAGTAAAGCAGAGATTCCAAGGAATAGAGGCAGATATAAACTTGTGTGGAGGCAAGATATAATGAAAGTTCACCTCACAGAGTCTGACATCCCATCAACAGACTCTCCTGTTCTCATGGGTGGAAGAATGAGGTTCTGAAGTCAATGCCCTTCAGTAGGTGTTTTCACTTTAATTTTAAGTTCTTTTCAGATGTTCAACAGCTTTCCTAAAATGGGATACTGTCAAATTGATACTTTCATCTGGATCAAAGTCAGATGGATTGGCTCAAATATAGAATAGGTCCATTTCTACCTAAATTTTGGCTAAACACTAGAGATGGATGAAGAATTGTATCCACAACTGAATAGGAAGAAGAAAGGGATTTAGATTACATATGTGAAATTTAGTAGCATTTTCAATTATCTCAATTTTCTCTCTGAAATACATCTCATTTTTTTAACATCTATAGTTCTAAGGTAATGTGAGCAGTTTAAAAATCACAGAATAACATGGATTTTAAGGAATTAAAATCATAGATTCCCAATGGGGTAAATGGAGCAATGAGATGTATTATTTGTATCCATTTGGTTGCAGTATAATAGTATGCTAAATTAGCAGCTAGGAGGGATAGCGGATAGAGCGCAGGTTGTGAAGTTGGGAATATTCATCTTCCTGAGTTCGAATCTGGCCTCAGACATCATTAGTTTTTTAGTCCTTGGCAAGTCACTTAACCTTGTTTGTCTCAGCTTCCTCATCTTTAAAATGAGTTGGAGAAGTAAATGGGGGCAGGGGGAACTGGGCAGCATAGTTGATTGAGCACGAGGCCCAGAGTTGGGAGATCATGGGTTCAAATCTGGACTCAGATACTTCCTTTGCTGTGATCTTGGGCAAGGCACTTGAACCTAGTCTTTGCCACTCTTCTAAGAACTGATTCTAGGACAGAAGGTAAGGATTTTTGTTTTGTTTGGCAAATGGCAAGCCACTCCCAATATTTCTTCTCTAAGAAAACTTCAAATGAAGTGATGAAGCGTTGGACAGGACTGAAAAACAGCTGAACTACAAAAATAACTGTCCTAACTTGGCAGTAAATAAGCAGAAAGGGAATAGGCACTTATCATTTATTAAGCACCTACTATAGGCAAGGTATAATATTAAATACTTTATAAATACTATCTTCCTAAGAAACCTGGGAATTAAGTGCTATTATCATCCCTATTATTCTGTTGAAAAAACTGAGACAAACTGGTTAAATGATTTGCTCAGGGAGACACATGTGGTAAGTTAGATTTGAATTTATTTTTCCCCAATTCCAGGCACAGTGCTTTATTCACTCTCTACCAAGCATATTTGGGGGAGACTTTCTACCAAGGCAGACCATTTTGACTTATCCTGTCATATACCTTAGACATATTTGTTATTCAAAGTTCTCCAGCAAAGCATATCCTCTCTTATGACTAAAAGCAAAAAGACCACTAGAGGGTCACCAGGATGAGATCCTAATGCTCTTAATTGTTTGCAGTTACATTATGAAAGATAGAATCTACTCTTCAAGCCAAAAGATTGTTACTTATAAACTGGAAGCTGAAGTTATAATTTTATATATATATATATATATATATACATATATATACATATATATGTATACATATATGTATACACACATATACACATATATGTTCTCTTACCAAATAGCTCCATTCCCTATAATTCAAGGCACTTTACTAAGTGTAAAAAGAAAGATAATAAGAAAGTGTTCATCCTTGGGCTCAATTTTTTCCCATTTTCTCTATTTCTTTTGCCTGCTCTTCAGCTAAGAAAAATGTCCTACATGCAACGTTTCCTTTCTGCTTCTGCTTCATACACTAGCAAATACATTAGGGAAATTGCTGAAAGTTAGAACTATAGAATGCATATAATTATTTTGTAGGGAAATACCAAGAAATCTGCCTCTGTATAAGGAGACATCTATTTGCATTATTGAATTTTTAAGATCCTTAAGAAAAGCACCGGTAATTTTCTTCTTGCTCTTCACCTGTAGTAAATATCTCTTTTTAAAAGCTAAAAATAATTATACTTGGTTATGTAAGTCCTGGTCCTGTGGTCTCTTTTCAAATCTTAGTAATATAGGCAAACAGAACACAACCATTCATGTAGATAGTATTGTGTACTAAATAGTAGGATGATTTGAAAGAGAAACTGACAGCCTTAAAGGCTTCAAAAAAAATGACTGTCTCAAAAACTCATAGCTACTAATTATGGTAAATGTCTTTGATTAATAGCTAAGAATGCAATTTTGTAGGATTGCAAGAGATAGAAGAGTAACAACCCTATCACTAAGGCAAATCACCCCTATATTCCTATTTAAATTTCTATGGACTTTAACAAAACAAATTTAGTTGAATTTATACTTTTTTGTGGACAGCTATGAGAAAGAGAATCTCAGCACCATTATGGCTCGTTTTAGGAGGTACTCCTACAATAGGCCTTTCTTTATTTCCACATCTGTCACTGTTCCTATCGAATATTTCTGTTCATTTTTACATATTTTATATTTCTTATTGTATATAAAATTTCCCTCCCAATAGAAGGCAAGAACCTTCTATTGATATTATTTTTCTTTTGTCTTTATATTCCTAACACACAGCATAGTTACTGACACATAGTCGGCACTTTTTAAAATGTTGGAATAAACACAAAGTCATATTTCATGTATATCAAGATTTTCTTCCAATTTCCAATTATAGTGAGTATTTAATATGAAAAATGAGGTCCATACTGTTCATTCTTTCTACATATTATTTATTATACTTCTCTTTACTTTTGTGATGAAACTCATGAATACCATTAAACAGAAGACTCCATTTTCCCCAGTCTCATTTGTTGCTAATATCATTTACTAAAGAGATTTCTCTGTGAACTTAAACTGTTCAGATCATATTGCTAAATTTCTCTTCATCCTTCTTTTAAAAATAGTATTCACTGATAAAATTCAGCCCTTTAAAATGCTAAATTCATTTTCCATCTGGAATTCTTACATAGCAGGTGAGGATGCAAGCTCTATGTACATAGGTGAATTATAGAGACTCAAATTTGTTCTAGATTTGACTCCTCCTATATTCCTGCCTGTATTTTACCTTTTCAATCCCTTCCTGTTTCATTATTTAGCCTGGCCAGTTACCTCTTAACCTCAATTCAGATCAAATTAAATTGGAACTTCAGTGCAACAGGCTAGTTTCAATTCAAACTTCATTTTTCAGTCACTAGATTACAGATCTAGTTCCGCTTCATTATTTTGTATTTCCCAAACTGAACTTCTTCCCAAAAAATTTATCAGTGGGACTGCTTTAAAGCACTGGTTTAAAAGGAAATAGCATCAGAAGAAGAGGTAGAACTAGGAGAGGATGACAACATGTTGGGTAATACACAGCTGATAATTATAACTCTGAATGTGAATGGGATGAACTTGCCCATAAAACAGAAGCAAATAGCAGAGTGCATTAGAAACCAAAATCCTACCATATATTGTCTACAAGAAACACAGATGAGGTGGGTGGACATACACAGGTTTAAGGTCAATGGCTGGAGCAAAATCTTTTGGGCTTCAGCTGAGAAAAAGAAGGCAGGAGTGGAGATCATGATTTCTGACAAAGCCAAAGTAAAAATAGTAAAAATAGAGACAGGGAATGTAATTACATCCTGATAAAGTTTAGTATAGACAATGAGGAAATAACAGTACTCAGTACTCAACCACCAAATGGTATAGCATCCAAATTCCTAAAGGCGAAACTGGCAGAGCTCAAGGAGGAAATAGATAATAAAACTATACTAGTGGGAGATCTAAATATCCTTCTATAAGATTTAAATAAATTAAACCAAAAAATAAATAAAAAAGAGATAAGAGAGGTGAATGAAATCCTAGAAAAAATAGATTTAATAGATATGTGAAGAAAAATAAATAGGGTCAAAAAGTAATACATCTTCTTTTCAGCTGCACATGGAACATTCACAAAGATTGATCATGTACTAGGGTGTAGGAACATGGCAAACAAATGCAAAAGAGCAGAAATAATAAATGTAACCTTTTCAGATCATAATGCAATAAAAATAATAATCAGTAAGTGCTGTTATTTGTAAAAATGATAAAGGCTGATATTATGAGGAAAACTAATATTTTATTTAGGTCCATGTTGATGGAATAAAATTAATCATGCACCTCTAAAAATTTCAAGTTGCCGCCTCATCCATTTAAGTTCCTTACCTCCCCTACTCCTTCTACTTTTCCCTGGGCTCGCTCAGGTAGCAAAAGAGGAAGTCAAGCCTGACTTCCCAATATTTAAAGCCGGCTTTACCTTGAAGACGTCATCCAAAACAGGAAACCCATTGGACCACGGAAAATTTAGTTTCCCAAGTGTTCACAGGAAATTTGTCATTTAAAAGCTCAAATGAGCCCCAAATAGCTCTAAATGGAACCCCAGAAATTCTAAATAACACAGTGTACATGGACAGGCAAATCAAAAAATTATTGGAAATTAAATAATATGATTCTCCAAAATAAGTTAAAGAACAAATCATAGAAACAATTTCATTGAAGAGAATAACAATGATGAGACATCCTACCAAAATCTGTGGAATGCAGCTAAAGCAGTACCCAGGGGGAAATTTATATCCTTAATTGCATATATCAACAAATTAGAGAGGGTAAAGTTCAATGAACTGGGTATGCAAATCAAAAAACTAGAAAGGGAACAATTTAAAAATCCCCAGTTAAAAACTAAATTAGAGATTATAAAAATCAAAGGAGAAATGAAAGAATTGAAAGTGAGAGAACTATTGAATGAATAAATAAGACTAGAATATGGTACTTTGAAAAAATAAATAAAATTGACAAAGTACTGGTCAATCTAATTTTAAAAAGGAAAGAATTAAACCAAATTATCAGTATCAAAGATGAAAGGGGAGATCTCACCTCTAATCAAGAGGAAATCATGTCAATCATTAAAAACTATTTTGCCCAATTATATGGCAATAAATAGAGCAACTGAAGTGATATGGATGAATATTTACCAGTAAATTTATCAAATCTGAGTCAAATTATTCTCTGTGCTTCTCTGGTTCTAGAACTGGTTGTGTAACTTTTTTTTTTGTCCATATTAGTTTTGTTCCTCATTGCTCACTGCCCTAGATTCTATTGCTTCTTTGTTCTTTCAAGCCTTTCCTTCTCATCCAGGATTGCACTTCCTTTCCTTTCCCAACTTGCTTTAGTCTCTGTCCCAACTTATTTGCATTTTTATTTTCCCATTCATACTAATCAACTTTCTAGACCACCACAAATTAGCTTTAATTAATAGAAAACACCTTTCTATAAACAAAATATGTTAACTTTACATATAAAGAAATATTTTCCTAATTCATAATACAATTAGATACCATAGTAGGATGTATAGAAATATAGTTCTTATACTTGTAAGCCAAAATGACTTGTTTTCTACTGAACTGAATTATATCTTTTAATGATTAAATGAATTTTAATTGATTTAGTCAGTATATTCCAACAATACTTTCTTTGAGGCAATGGAGAAAAAAAATTAAAAGTAATACTGGAATGCAGAGAAACTGCTATGTCATTGAGAATACATTGCAAATGAATCCAAAATGAGACCTTATTTGGAAAGCAACTTTAAAAAACTTAGGATTTTTTTATTAGCAGAACAACTGTTTCATTAGCACCATGATTACCTGTGAAATTTCTCTCCTGCAGAAACTGTGTGAAGGGCAAACATCTAACACAAAAAGAGCAATAAACAGAAGAGTAGTTAACACTATGAAAAAGTGATTGCCAAATACTGTTGTATTCACCCGGAAACAAATGATCAGTAGTTTCTTCTAAGTTTATTCGTAGTTTTATACACACACACACACACACACACACACACACACACACACACACACACTCTCTCTCTCTCACACACATACACGCACACACACACACATATACATATATATGTGGATATGTGTATATAGAAAGCGAAAAATACCAATTATAAAATTGCTTTCTGCATGTAAAAAAGAAAATAACAAAACTTACTAAGTGGCATGAATTAATGTGCACCTTGTTGAAATAGGTGCTAGATATTCATAAACTATACAGCAGTGGTATACAAAATAGCTTGAATCCTTTGGGCATACTTGAGAGTTGTCTCAGGGTTTTCTTTTTTGTTTTGTTTTTTTATCCAGTCAGAAATATAATCTAGATTTATTTAAATATTCAACCATGCTTAGTCTAATTGACTCATGCTAAACTTAATTAATTAATTAATTTAATAACATCTAATTATTCATATGACTATCTAACATTTCCATAACAAAAAAAGATTACTTTTAATTACTTTTAATACTTTTACTTTTGGTATAGTGTAAATATTTTTAAAATAGCATGGTATTCCTCCTTGTCTCCAGAAGGGACCTCTAATGATACCCCGTCTGGTGTGGATGAGTACTAGGCCTAGGAGAGATCAGAGGTTTGAAACCTTTTTTGTTTTTTTTGTTTTTTGTGATATGGACACATTTGGAAGCTTTGTGAAGGTCTATGGAACACTTCTCAGAATAAAGTTAATAAGAAAAAAGGTAATAAGTTAATAATATCTGCTTTCTCTTTGTGGTTCTTCTGCTCTTCATTTGTACTCTCCTGCACTCCATTGAAGAAACTTGAAAACATGTAAAATTATAAGAGAAATAATTGAGAAAGAAATGCAGTTTATTTAATTTTGTTTTAGTTTAGGGAAAAGAAAACTTAAGGAAAATATAATAACCTACAAAAACATAAGGAGAAGATTATTACATAGAATATGGATTAGACATTTCATGGATAGCTTCAGAATGGAGAGCTGTGACCAATGAGTTAAAAATAGGAAGCATTTATATTGAATGAAATAATTTATTTTTATCTGTTATATTTTATATTTTCCCCAATTACATGCAGATATAAATTTCAATAATAATTTCTGACATTTTATGAATCATGTTCTATCCTTCAAGAGAGCAGCATATATATGATATAGATCATACATGTGCTATCAAATAGTACATATTTACATATTTATTGAGTGAAAGAAGACACATAATACTTATAAAAGAAAAAAACTCACGAATGAAATGAAGTGAAGAATGTTATGCTTCAATCTCTACTCAGACTTACTCAGTTCCCTCCATCATGAGTTCCTGGGAATTGATTAGATATTTTTGCTAATTATTAAGTCATTCACATTTGATCATTGTACACTACTGCCATCACTGTATACACCATTCTGGTTATGCTCACTTCATTTTGCACTAATTCCTATAAGTCTTTCCAAGTTATTTTTTGATCCTCTTGTTTTTCATTATTAATGGAACAATAGTATTCCATTACAATTATATTACGCATATTTGTTCAGCCATTCCCCAGTTGATGGACATCCTTTCAGAATAATTTGTGATTAATAAAAATAAAATTGAGCTCTTTATGAGGTAATGACTTCTCTGTTCCTAAAGATGTTCAGAGAGAAAATGGTTACTTGTTTGGTGTATTTTAAAGGATAGAATTATGAAAAGTTGGGAGTAAAGTTAGAATAGCTGCCTTTAAAGTTATTCCCATTTCTAAGATTCTGTGGCATTTTCCTTTAGTAGATTCAAGCATATTCTCTTTTGTGTACTTTTCCACAGCTAAAGTGCCTATCAAATGTTCCTTATTCACATGCATTCAATGTTAGGTGACAAGTTCGATAACAACCAGGTGTTAATTAATTATTTCCACCTAGATGACTTGCCTTTCATATCATGACTTCTGAGGGTGGTATGGAGCAATTTCATTTATTGCATTGTAAAGCTTTTTTGGAATCTGATGCATTCTTTTGAGGTAGCACTCCTATCAGAAGAGGAACAAATGCAATAGGACAGGGAACCAGAACTCATAACTAACAAGAGAAAAACAAGCAAACAGCACCTGGAGTAAAAGAAAATTAGACATGTAATCTAGGGAAATGTTGCTCAAATAGACACATTACTCCCCTCTTCTGTGTATTTCCTCATACTCTGTTTGAAATGAAGGGAAGGGAAAACAAATCATATAAATAAACATTTTTCTAAGATGCCAGGCAACTTAAAATAGATTTTCTTGATTCCTAAGCTGATGCAACTTTAGAAAACTGAGGAAATAGTTTGATATAATAAAACGGTCATAGCATGCTTTGCTACTAACTATTTGGTTAACCATGAATACATCTAAATTTTCTGAGCATCAGTTTTATCATTTGCTAAATGACAATAATGCTACTTGCACTACCTGCCTAACAGAGCCTTTTTGAGGGAAGAAAGAAGTACATAAAATGCTATATACACTTCAGTTATAAGTATTATAGTTAACTACAGCTCTAGGTGCTATTAATTAGTTTGTAATGCTTGTACAGTTAAGGCCATATGTGTGATTTTGTATAAGCCACTTAGCTCCTGGTCACAAAATAATCCATTGAAGAGTATGCTTAATTGGAAAAAATCCATTTCTCCCAACTTAAAACTAATCACCTACTAAGGGTCTGCATTGTCATGCATATTTATGAACATTAATTAATTCAGAATATGTAAGATATGTTCCAAAACAATAGAACATTTTTGATTCAGAATGCAGAGAAATCTTAAGAAAAAAATAAGCATACTACTAATTAGACCCAGGCTAAAACTCAAAAAATTTCAGTGAAACAGTTCATCAGTCATCCCATCTTCAGTAAACTATATATGCATGTACATATATATATTCTCAATATTTTGGAAGAAAAGAATCTAGATCTTTATTATGCCATAAAGGAAGAGAATGTATTACAATATTGTAATTTCTTCATTAGCAAATTTTTATAAATTGCATTTTTTATTTTATTTTGAGATTCTTGGACAATAAAAATGGTCTTTTGATTCTATTCTTGGCATACTCAATTGAGGAAACACTGCATTAGTAGATAGCCAATGTTAAATGACTCCCAGAATTCTGCATATTCCAAATGTATCATCCTGAGTATACAAAGTTCATTTGCCAGGTTTTTTTGCAAACTAATGAGTTAGGCTAACATCTCACTGTGCCCTAAGAATGCCTTTTGCTTCCCTGGTAAATTATACCCACCAATAGACAACTGATTTTTAAAGCAACTCTTTTTTCCTTGGTTATCACCACTTACTGTCTGAATGCTGTGGGAGATGATTTTGTAATCTAGAAATGTTTCAGGAATACTTTAACATTTGGCAGAAGTATAATAATCTCACCCTCACCCCCACCATTACCTTTGGTGACTTTGCAACCAGGACTGTTTAAACACTCCGCCATCAAGGTGTGAGGAAATTGGTTGTCATTTTTGTGCAGAAGGAAGACCATATGTCTCAATCTAAACCGGTGACCTTACATGGCTTTTGCAAAATTATTTTGTGTTTGTTAAGTTCAAGGTAAGTTTACAAGTTCTGAAAATGTGTCAGTGAAATGTGAGAATGCAGGCAAATACAGCTGGCTTGCAAAATCTAACTTTATATGTAAAAGACAGCAGGTGCCATATTTATAGCTGTAGCAGGAGAATAGAAAATGTTCTCATAATTCTTAATATTATTAGAACTGGTGCCAATACCAAGAGACACAAATACAAGAAGGAAGATTGAGATATGAGTAAAACATGCAGAGAGGTGAAATTTCAGGGCAAATTCATACTTTTTAGAATATATAGTAAATACCTACATTTGTATTTTCTGTTTTGTTTCTCAGTTCAGTTCCAAAAATATTTATTAAAGGTCTACTATCTAAAAATTACTCTGGTAATTTTTAAGGGCTAGAATCTGAAAGTGAATATTTTAGGATCTCTTGATATAAAATTTTCTAAATGGTCTTGTCCCTACACTCAAGTAGATTGTATTCTACCAGAAGGGAAATGACAGGTATGCCAATAAACATAAGGCAAAGTGGAGACTGGTAATCAGAAATGAAAGCATTTTTCAAGGTATTATTGGAAAGTATGAAGATAGAAAGAACACTTTCAGATAGGGAGATAAAATACAATTTTAAGATGTGGAATCTCAGCTAAGACCAAATGGTAAAGAAGGGTTTTGAAAAGCAATTTTGAACTTTCTAAACATGGAGTAAACCCTGTGAAAATACATGGCAATGGGAGCCAGAGTTATGAGTTTGAGGAAGAAATAAAAACTATTTATTAAGCTCTTCCTATGTGTCAGAAGGGACAGTTACTTAGATCTCAAATCAGAAAAAACTCATCTCCCTAAGTTCATATCTGCCCTAAGGCACTCAGTAGTTGTGTGTCCCTGAGCAAGTCACCTAACCATATTTGCCTCAGTTTCTCATTTGTAAATTGAGGTAGAGAAGGAAATGTAAAATTGCTCCCCAAAACCTCAAATGGAATCATAAAAAGTCAGACATACTTGAAGTAACAGAAAACAAAAAAAAAGTACCAGGAATTATGCTAATGTTATAAACAAAGGGGCCTGGGGAGATATAGATATACAGTGATGTGGATGTATCTATGTATTCTCTCTAGTTGCAAATGATGGAGGAACACTAATCTCCATCACCCTTGATAGTTGTTATAATTTCCCTTTTCTCTAACAGTTGCCCAGGGAGGACCCCAAAAGGTTAGGCGGATGGGTAACCCTTTCAGGTGCAACCTGAGGTTGAATAAATTATTGTAGGGCTTTTGATTTGCTTTTGTTATCTGGCTGTGTTGACTCCCTTCCCAAAGGTCCTGATAGAAAGACCACTCAGGAAGGTACTTGTTAAACACTCTACCTATAATCTATTATCAGGGAAAAGATAAAAAGGATAATGAATGGGGATTGGAGACCCTGTCAATCTAATATCTATAACTAGTTGACAATCAGGACTAGAGGCTATTGATCTAGTAAAAGCTGAAGCTTTATACTCCACTATCCCTCTGGTCCAGCCTGGCCACAGCCAAGCCAGAGAACAGAGACTGCTGTTGATGCAGCTGTGTTGGTGATGTTATTCTCTCAGCTTTTCACTATCAGTGTTTGGTGATGCACTAGCTCTCACAGTCTTCAGGAAATATTCAGATTCTTCCTGCCCTCTTCTTCATAGATCTCTCAGCCTCCCTTCATCACCCAGACACCTAGAGACCTAAAGAGCTACAAAGATCCAGAGACCTAAAGACCTAAAGAGCCCAAAGACCCAGGACCAAAAGATCCAAAACCCAAAGACCCCTCCAAGTGGCTGTCAGAGGAATTTATACTGCCAGGCCAATCGACGTTTGCCTCTAGCTCACAGCATCTTGGAACATTCTCTGCCTTCCAACTGCCTCCCCTGTCATTCAGGATAGCTAACATCATTTCCCAGGATATGAACATAACACTAACCACTAGAAATGCAAATACCTGCAAAAGGAAAGTTCCTGGATTTAAGGAGCTTGCATTGTAATGGGGGAAGACCACACATAAAAAGAAACTAAAAGGGGAAGTAGTAAAAGGTACACCTATAGGGACTAGGTGGAGAAAGCCCCAAAAGTAAGGAATGGAATCTAAAAAGGAATGAAGAAGGCATGGAAAATCTGGACATTCTCCTTAAAATAGAAGTTCCGGAAGAATTGACCAATAAGAGTTAGAATTGATTTCCATAGTGAGAAGTTTGCCATGATAGAAGAGAAATAACCAGAGGTTCAGAAATGGAGCCTAGAATGGAATGAAGAACAGGCAGTAATCTAATTTGGTTGCAATTGAAAGCATCTGAAATAAGACCTGAACTTTATGTAGAGAAGACTACTCACATGTGCGAGCTCTTATGGATGTAAAATTGATGTAATTTGCTAAGTGATTGGAGAAGGTGGGAGGAAGAGAAGAAAGAAAAAGGAAAGAAAAAAGAGGAAAGAAAAAAGGAACAAACGAACAAAATGATAATGTTTCAAGTCTGAATTAATGGAAATATAGTGGTATCAAGAGAAACAAGGAAGTGAATAAGAAAGGGAGCTTTAAAATTTCGTTATTTTAATGTGATAAATTCAGTTTGGGGCACCTCAGACCTGAGGTATCCAAAGAATACTCAGGACCAGACAATTAGAGATGTGTGAACCTGCTTCCAGAGCTAGATATTGATTTTATAAATAAGACTTAATAGCATGGAGAAGTACCTAAGTAAGGATTACAGAAACACCAGAGTTTAAATCATTTGAAGATCAGACTTTGAATATGCTTGGTTCTTAGAAGAGAAGACTTAGTAAAAGGACAAGGTAAGCATTGATACCATATGTAAAAAATTGAGATTTGATCTGCTTGGCCCCAGGGGACAATAGGTTAAGATTACGAAGAGGGAAATTTTAGCTTGAGCTTAAGGCAGTATTCCTAATAATTTCAGGCATTCTAGAGGATATTGAGCTTCCTTGGGAGGTAAGAGGATAACAACTTAACTGTTCATCAGGGTAATAGATTAACTTCTATTAATAATAGATAAATGATTAAATTCTAATGTGCTATATAGATCTTGAAATACTATACCTGACCTTAAATAAAATGCAAATTTCTCATGAAGAGCCTTAAATATGCATCTAATGGTTGGGTTTTCAGGCAGGCAAATAGCCCTCAAATCCTACCTTACAAATATCTGATTACTCTATCTATACCTAAAGATAATCTTAAGAATGGAATCTGTATACATGTGACGTTTGATTTCATCTGAACTTAAAGTACAAAATTTAATTTGTTAGTGTCAATCTGGAAGGTATTTGAATTGTTTGCTTCAAATTGGACATCCACTGTTAAAACACAGAAAACTTATATTTCTTCTGTATAATGAGTGTAAGTGCCTTCAAAAGTATTGATGAAATTGTTAAAATTCAAATTAAGCTTTTTATGTATCTTAATTTTTTTTTACCGTTTTCCCAATCTTTTATTATTTTTTTTTGCCTTCTTTTTTTTTACATTTATTAATATTCATTTTTAACATGGTTACATGATTCATGCTCCTCCTTTCCCCTTCAACCCCCCCCCCCCGCACCCCTCCTACCCATGCGCATTTCCACTAGTTTTGTCATGTGTCCTTGATCTAGACCAATTTCCAAATTGTTGGTAGTTGCATTGGTGTGATAGTTTCGAGTCCACACCCCCAATCATGTCCACCCCGACCCATGCGTTCAAGCAGTTGTTTTTCTTATATGTTTCCTCTCCTGCAGTCCTTCCTCTGAATGTGGGTAGCATCTTTACCATAAATCCCTCAGAATTGTCCTGGGTCATTGTATTGCTGCTGGTTCAGAGGTCCATTACATTCGGTTTTACCACAGAATGTCAGTCTCTGTGTATAGAGTTCTTCTGGCTCTGCTCCTTTCGCTCTGCATCAGTTCCCGGAGGTCTCTCCAG
Organism: Gracilinanus agilis; assembly: GCF_016433145.1. Lineage (NCBI taxonomy): Eukaryota > Metazoa > Chordata > Mammalia > Didelphimorphia > Didelphidae > Gracilinanus > Gracilinanus agilis. Next base: position 153,974,319 of record NC_058135.1, read on the forward strand.
TTCGCCTGGAACTTCTCCAGTTTATTATTCCTTTTAGCACAATAGTATTCCATCGCCCGCATATACCACAGTTTGTTCAGCCATTCCCCAATTGAAGGACATACCCTCCTTTTCCAATTTGTTGCCACCACAAAAAGCGCAGCTATGAATATTTTCGTACAAGTCTGTTTATCTATGATCTCTTTGGGGTACAAACCCAGCAATGGTATGGCTGGGTCAAAGGGCAGGCATTCTTTTACAGCCCTCTGAGCATGACCCCAAATTGCCAGCCAGAATGGCCGGATCAGTTCACAGCTCCACCAGCAATGCATTAATGTCCCAATTTTGCCACATCCCCTCCAACATTCATTACTCTCCCCTTCTTTCATTTTAGCCAATCTGCTAGGTGTGAGGTGATACCTCAGAGTT
>NC_058135.1:153975124-154019241 GCF_016433145.1 Gracilinanus agilis
TTCACCCATTCTGAATTTATCTTGGTGTAGGGTGTGAGATGTTGATCTAGACCTAATCTCTCCCATATTGTTTTCCAAATTTCCCAGCAGTTTTTGTCAAATAGTGGATTCATGTCCCAAAAGTTGGGCTCTTTGGGTTTATCATACACTGTCTTGCTGATGTCAAAAAACATGGTTAGATGCCACAGAGTAGGTGGCAATGCCTTAACTGTATGTGTGTTGTAAAGGCCACTAGGACCTCTCCCATCCTTATCAAGGGGAGTGCTAACCTTCTCTCCTTTCATACAACACTGTATCTTAATTTTTTTAAAAAAAATTATCTTGAAGGCCTTCAAAATTGGAAGAGACCTAGACTTCTATGATCTTCTGAGGGCCCTTGGATACAAAAATGCATATGCATTTTTTAATTGTCTAGCAAGCCCTGAGTCTTCACATTTTCACATGTTCCCTACAAGCATTATGTTATTTAAAGAGCACTCTTGTGGATAAGTTTAAGTTAGTAGTTACCTAATCCAAAACTTTAGCTAAGTATCATTTTGCATCTCTAGAACACAATAAACTCTGGAGGAAAACAATTTTCAAGGAGGCAAATTATTATTATTTTGCACTTCAATAAGTTTGATTAAAAATAACAGCAAGAACAATTCATTTTAAATTGCATTATGTCCCATGATAGTATTCTTTCAATTTGAATTACTTATTATTTGAGCCCTACTTTTTTTCCTTCATGGTCATAAGGTCCTGTCACTCCAATATATCTGACAGTATAAAATTACCTTTACAAATGATAATAATGTGTTATGTAAAATAAATATTCTATCTAAACATTAGCTATTGTCCTATTTAATAGCTTAGAATAATTTAAACCTCATTCATTTAATTTCATATTATTTAGCCTCAAACATGTGTTAGTTTACTATGAAAATAAGTACATATGAATATGTATTTATAATGATGAATGCATTTTCCTTAAAAATAAATGGCTCTGTAGGTGCCAAAGTGATGCCATGGACCTAAACACATTGTACACATTGGAAATTATGATAAAGTAAATGGAACTATCTACCCTCTTTAGACTATCTTCTTTCTTAGAGATTCAATTGTTCCATTCCTTTTCTTCTTTTGTGCAATATAATAAATTTTGTTTTGCTAATAATCAGATAACTTTGATTCCTGAAACACAAATTTCACTTCTGAATGAAACACTGGCACCCTCCTTCAATCTTCATCAACTTTCTTGAAAAGTTTAATAAAAACATAAAAAGAAATATTCTTCCTTATATTTGGTCATCCGAATCACTGTATTCAATCAATATATGTCGAGAGAGTAATTAATGTATTTAAAACAACTATAACTGGGCATTAAGGGAATCATAGGATCACTCAATTAGAAAGAATGCTAAAGAGAATCTAGTCCAAATTTTATCCACAATAATTCCCTCTGTAAAATTTTAATAAATGGTTACCTCATCTTTTTTTTTTCAATCTTCTATGAAAAAGATCCTACTACCTCTTAATGGTATGGGCCAAACATTTTGCTTTTGCTGTTACATCATTTTATATTATGTTATGTTATATCATATTAACTTCACAAAATCTTGTGATATCTCTAGATCAGGAAATGGAAAATAAGTCTAGCATTTTTGACAATAAAATCCCATGGACAATGTGGTCTATAAGGTCATGAAGGGTCAGACGTGGATCAGTAATAATAACTCTAAAGTCTGCTTGCAGTAAAATAAAATCTTCCTCTCTATCTTCATTCATTCAGTTACTTATTCTCTCTAGGTTATCTCTGTCTTCCATGGAAGAGAGTTGTTGACTTGAAATCAGTTATGCTCCCCACTAAGCCATCTATCCTCTACTTCCTTTAATCAATTGCTTTACATGTTTTCCAGTTACCTTGAATATTCAGGTAATACAAATTAAAGACACCTTTTCCATTCAAATATTTTCAGCATCTGTCTTATAATTTCTTAGTCGTCAGGCATTTATTATGCACCTACTATGTGTCAGGTAATTTAGTAAATAGTGGGGAGGCAAAGAAAGGCAAAAATATCTTCTCTGTTATCAAGAAGCTCATGTTTTAAGGACAAGGAGGGGAATAATAAGGACAACATTCAAATAGGTATCTATATACCAATTATAGATAATATAAAAGGAAGTTAATTTTATAATTCACTATTTTCAAAAGAGTTAGGGTGGAGAAAGGTCTCCTGCAGAAGGTAGAAGGTAAGTGATGTAAAATGAAGGAAGCTCAGAGGAAGAGGTGATGAGGGAGACCATTTTAGGCAGGTTCCAATGGTCCTTGGTCCCCCTTTTTGTTGGAGCTCAGTTTCTGTGTTCGCTTCATGTTCAAAATAGTGTAGTAAAGAGAAAGATTGATACACAGATGACATATAGATAGACAGATCGATACATAGATAGATAGCTATATTAAGGGTCCTTTTCGTCTTCCATTAGATCATAGAACTGGTATACATGTAAGTATAAATATATACTCAAAGCTACAGACTCAGTGGGCTCCAGACTATACATAGTTTGCACTCTTATCATGTAACAAGGCTCCTTGGCATAGATCTTCTTAATTTGCCTTCTTTTGGATCTGTAACCTTGAATTGGGTAATGGGCATGAAAATTGCCATTTGGCACCTGTTCCTGAAGCCTGCATGAGGTCTCAATGACCCAGTATGTGTCTAGTTCTCATCTTACCATAATGAATAACTTGTCTCTTTAATTGTTTTGCTCAATTGGGCATATATAGATAAATATATCTCTACCAGAGCAGAGACCATTTCTAGTCTCTGTTCAGACTCTTCTAGCCTCTAGTTCAGACATCCCTATTTGTCTTTCTATGGTTAAATTAGCAAAATAATTCACTGTGACTTTTTTCCTGGATTATCTCATCACAATTTGGTCTCATGTTTATTCTAGGTATGTGGAGAAGCATTTTGAGGTGAATTTTTCATCAATAATTGGTGCTACTCAGCTATCTTGGTTTGACTTCCTACTCTCCAAATTCAAATATGTACAATTGTGATTTGTATTCAACTGATTTAATCTGTTAAATTATAAATGTCTTGAATCAGAGATTCTGTTTACCTAGAATCAAGCATAATCGTTTGATCAATAACCATTTAGAAAGTGCTTACTATGTACCAGACACTGGGTATAGTATGGGGAATACAAATATAAGTGAAAAGAAAAAATAACTTTTTTTCCTTGAAGGAACTTATTTTGATTGGGAATTAAACATCAATGGAAGTGGAAAAGTGGAATACAGAGGAAAATAATCTTATAGAGGTATGAGGCAATAAATGAAGGGAAGACAGTACTTTGAGGGAGAAAACACTCAAAGAAGCATTTAATACAGTTGAAGTGAAAAGATATTTTTTACAGTTCTGAAACATAGAAAAACATAAAATTATTCTTATTCTATAAGGATATCTTCTGATAGTCCATGACAAAGTAGCAGAAAATTGGATGGTGATAAAGGAGTATAAGACCAATGGTTCTAAAATATAGCCATTTTGAGATGATTTATATTTTACTATTATTTGGGTACTTCATTTTATTTTTAAAATTTTTATTGATTAATTAAGAAAATGTTTCCATGGTTACATGATTCATGTTCTTTCCCTGCCCTCCTCCCAACACCCTCCCATAGCTGACTCACAATCCCTATGGGTTTTACATGTGTCATTGATCAAGTATTTGGGTACTTTAAACATAAATCTAGCCATCAAATTAGTATACATACAATACTAATGAAGGATATGATCCAAATCAATATTTATAGTTTTGCTATAAATGAAACCAAAAAGCAATGAATTTGTAGCTAACTGGAAAAATAGATCTCTGCGAAGAAGCAAATACAGGCTATAGGTAAGAAGAATCATTTCATAGAACATTGGTTCATCCTGCCTTTAAAGGGTTTATGCAGATCACAGTAATAAATTCCATCATGAAGATATTTATATCTTATTTTAGAGGGTGAATATATAAAGAAAGGCAATAAAAAAACTAGACAAGGTCTTTCAAATAAAATCACATATAGACAATAGACAATCTCATCTTATACAATTTTAAAAAGCTGAACACAGTAATGGAAAAATAATTATAAATACTTTGTTTCAGGATCAATAAATGAAAGAGGCCAAAGACATATGGACATCTCAGAAGGTCTGTTGCCTGGGTATCATAATCACATTTTTGAAAAAAAGAATTTTGGAAGGTATTAATTATGATGAGCACCAAGCATGTTACACATATGTATGCACATATGAGCATCTCTATCACTTAATAGACAGAAATGGAATAGTTCCATGTCATTTCTGAAATAGCTGCCTCTATGTGACCATCAACTAATTAGAGTAAAAATTAAAAACAACACTGATCAGGGAATGAGCCTAAAACAAACGGTTTACTCTAGGTCTTCACCCTTAGTTATAAGGATCCTGGTAGAAATGCTGGTATAGTTCTAAAAACTTCACAGTGGGGCTCTGAGTTTTTTCCTCTCCTGATAAACCCCTAGGATGGAATAAAATTCTCTGGCTTGATCAGCACTGAGGCACTCTTAATCTGGAGATGGACCAATGCTGATAGTCCATGTGAGGAAGGCTCTTTGAGATTCAGTGAAAATTCGTGTTTTCTGTACTACATAGACATACTCCTTCACTCCCCTTGATTATTGCTTGTGTAGTGTATCCTGCTGCTCTGCTGTATGGGACTGATCAGTTATCCTTCCATCTACTACTAGGCTAATAAACATGGTGGTGATCAAAATTTACAGGTGTCTCTCCTTTCTTGCAGCCTCCAAACCCACTGGCTCATTCAGTGACTCCAAATACCAAACTATAGGGAAAAAAAGGAGAATATGGCGATGTGTTTAATTACAAAACATTTTTAAAAAATCAAGGGAGCTATTAAAACAACTAGAAACTATTAAGAACAAGTCATTAATCATCACAAAATTCGTTTTAGCTAACATGCTTATATACTTATATCATCTGGACATTCTAGATTTCTTTTCACAGACTCTTTTCCATCCCTGGAATACACTCATCCCTCACTTCTGCCTCTTTAACAACCTCGATTGCTGTGTTGCTGATGGAATGACTTTCATGATCCTCATTGCAGATAGTGTTCTCTCTCTTTTTAAGTAGCTATTTTTATACTTATCTATTTGCATATTGTATGTATTCTTTTCTTTCTAGCAATGTCATATAACACAAGTTCTACAAGAAGAGGAATGATTACATTTTTGTTCTGTTACATATTCCCTAAAATGCAATGCCTAAGCAGAGGGTATATTGTCCTTTTAGACATATAAAGAGCTGAATAAGTGCTTGTTCATATGAATTGAAAATTCCATCTCTTTTGTCAAAATTAAATTGAAAAAATGCACACAATGTATATTGCTAAAATTCCAGAAAAAAAGCATGTTATAAGTGGTTTAGTGGTCACCTAGAATTCATTATTAAAAGTGCTCTATATGCCAAGTGCTAGAAATACAAATGCAAGCAGAAACAACCACTGCTTTCAGTGAGCTTGAATTCTAACACGGGAAGACAATACAAAAATAATTGGAACAAGGAGAAGGTACACAAGGTATAGTGTATTGGAGAAACTTGGAATGTAATAGCAACCTTTCCAGATTAGATTTTCTCTGACAAATATCAGTGGCCTCTGCAGATTATTGTCCATCACAAAGACATTTTTCTATCTCTATCAGGGTTAATGAGAAGAAAGCATCACCTATTAGTTCCATGGGTCATCACACTTAGATGAGTCCTTCTTGGGTAGAATCATTCACTTTCCAGAGTTCTACTTATGTTCTCAGGATAATCTGGCAAGCCATTTCTCAAACGGAACATAGACCATCACTGTGTCATGGATAAGACAACGTCAACAAAATATTATCTGCTCTAGGATAAGTGACCTCCATACAAAATGCCCAAAAGACAGAACTTGGAAACAAATGAGCCTTGGATTACTGAGTTTCCTAATGGGCATAGGAATCAAGATCGATCTCTTTCTCATTTAGTTTTGTGTAAGGTAGATTTTAATTTGTCTTTTTTTTGCCAATTAACATTTTTGGCCTATAAAAAAAGGATGGCATAGTCACATTAAAGATTAAAATATAATAACTGAATGTAATCAAAGTGGAAAAGAAAAAAAATAAAAATCTTGAGCATCTGAGGCTGCTTCATGTTTCTTGAAAGGTATGAAATTTCAATTATTCAGCTGTTACTGCTTTTCATATTAAGATATATATTTTCAACTCCTGTTCGGCAAAAGCATCTAGTCTGCACATAGTCTTGGTGGAGGGATCTAATCTCTTAATATCAAATTCACAAAGAATTCTCTCAAAAAACTGCTTGATGTCTTGAGAATTACAATTGGGATAACATTTTGTTTTTTGTCTAATTTTTAAGTGAAACCTGGAGTTCAACTATCACCTGATGTTCTCTCTGTCACCTCCAACAGCACCTTTGCTTCCTTTGGACCTTCGACCCACAACCTCATGCTATAAGCTAATGCTACTTTCTCAAGCATGTGGGGAATACTGTTTTTGTATGTCCTCTTTTGGAATTCTTCTTGCATGGTACCATAAAGCAATTGGTTATTGTTTCTAAATGTCCCAAGACAAATGGCTCAGAGCAATACTGAACACTTTTGGAGAAATATATCCATCTTAATCTTCTGAGACTATGCAAGCTATGTAGTTTTCTCTTAAGAAATTTTGTGTTTCAGTTAAGACAGGGAAATGTAAAGGAAAAGACAAATGAAAGTAACCTTAAAATGTTTCAAATGAGAAGTTATACCTTTATAAATTAGTTCAATTAGTGTGCCTTATGCTGTGCTGCAAGGAATACTCTAAGTTTTTTAAAAAGTTGTACATGTGTTATCATATAATATATATTTTTATTTTCATCATATGGTGAAAGAAGAAACATATTATCTACACTTGAGAAAAATCATGGAGGAAATAAAGAATGTTGTTTCAATTTGCATTTGGACTCCATCTAGGCTTTCTATGGTAGTAGATATAATTTTTTGTCATAAATCTCTTGGAGTTGTCTTGGAGCCCTACCTTATTTACAGTAATTAAATAGTTTACAATTGATCATTATACATTATTATGCTCTGCTCACTTCACTTTGTACCACTTCATATAAGCCTTTCCAGGTCATTTGTGACCATCTTGTCATTTCTTATAGCACAAAAGTATTCCATTATAAGCATATAGCACAAATTGTTAAGCCATTCTATAATCAATGGACTTCCCTTTAGTTTCCAGTTTTTTGCCATCGCAACAAGAACTGCTATAAATATTTTTGTACAGGTAGGTTCTTTTCTCTTATCTTTAATTTCTGTGGTATTCAGACCTAGAAATGGTATTGCTGGTTTCAAAGGCTATGTACAGTTTGATGGTCCTTTGAGCATGGCTTCAGATTCTCTTCAGAATGGTTGCATTAGTTCACAGCTCCACCAGCAATGTAGCAATGTCTTGATTTTTCCACTTATCATTTTCCTTTTCTGTCATGTTAGCCAGTCTGAGGGTTGTAAGGTGATACCTCTCAGTTGTGTTAATTTGCATTTCTCTAATCTCTAGTGATTTGAACCGTTTTTTCATATGACTAAAGATTTCTCCATCTTAGAATTGTTGATATCATTTGACTTTTTCAATTGGGAAATGCTTTGTATTCTTATTAATTTGACTTAGTTCACTACATATTTGATAAGGTCTCTTTGTCAGAGACACTTATTGTAAAGATTTTTTCACAGTTTTATGTTTGCCTTTTAATTTTGGTTACATTGCTTTTATTTGTATAGAAACATTTTTTATTATAAGATAGTTATCTGTTTTACATCTCATAAAATTTTCTATGTCTTGTTTTGACCTAAACTCTTTCCTTTTTCATAGAACTGAGAGGTAAACTATTTTGTGCTCCCCTAATCTGTTTATGGTATCATTCTTCATTTCAAAATCATGTATCCATTTTGACTTTACTTTGGCATATGGCATGGTTTATACCTAATTTCTGCTGTAGTGTCTTTTTTATTTTATCTTTTAAAAAGTTAAAAAAATTTCTGTTTTCATGATGCATTTTCTTTTTCTCCTCTCTTTCTTCCCCCTTCCCAGAGCCAATAAGCAATTCCATTGAATTATACAAATGTTATCACTTGATACCCATTTCCATATTATCTATTTTTGCAATAAACCAATCTTTTGAAACCAAAACCTCAAATCATGTACCCATATAAGCCATTGATAAATCATATCTTTTTCTTCTGTGTTTCTACTCTCACAGTTCTTTCTCTCAAAGTGGATAGTATTCTTCCTCATAAGTCCCTTGGGATTGAACTAGATCATTACATTGCTACTAGTAGTAAAGTCCATTACATTAAATCATTCTACAGTGTTTTACTTTCTATGTACAATGTTCTCCTGATTCTGATCATTTCACTTTGTACCAGTTCATGAAGAAATCCTCCAGTTCATCATTCTTTACAGCACAATAGTATTACTTCACCATCACATACCACAATTTGTTCAGGCATTCACCAATCAAGGGACACCCCCTCATTTTCCATTTTTTTTGCCACCACAAAGTGTGTGGCTGTGAATAATTTTGTATAATCCATTTTTGTTATCTCTTTGGGGTACAAACCTAGTAGTGATACTGCTAGATCAAAGGGCATGCTTTCTTTTAAAGTCCTTTGGGCATAATTACAAATTCTCTCTCCAAATCTGAAATGATGTAGTTTAGTAGTATAGCAATTCAAACATAAATGTGGGTACTTCCTCTAATGACTTCATTTGTTACTATTTTATAATAGAATGCTTTTGAGAATTCCTAAACTCTTCCCTCATTAACCAATCTGGTAACAAACATCTATTAGCATAGAAAATGTGATCCTTGAACAGTAGATGTACAACTCATCAACAGAAAGCTCAACAACTTAGTATGATTTTCTAGTTTGTATACTTTTATCATGGTCTTGACAAATCCACAATCACATTCATAAAATGATGAGGTCTAGAATGCTATTAAGTAAATGAAATAAATATAATGCTTCATTCTACTTTCCCCTAACCCTATCCATAACTAGAGAGTCTTCAAAATAGGAAGATTTGCGAGCTGATTAGGTTTGAAGGGACATAAAACTATCTCTTGATCACAGGAAATATGACCCAAATAGCTCAAATCCTGCTTCAAAAGGGGGAGTAACATAGGAACCAAGATAGGAAATGGGGCAGAATGATTGTCCCCTTACTTTTTGTGCCTTTGCCTACACTCCTGTTCGATGAATGTTTAGCTTCCTACAGTGAGAAGCAGAGGTCACAAACAGTAATGAGACACTAACCAGAAAAGCACCAAGCTTCAACTGCTTTAGGTCATACCAGTTCAAGAGTACCTGACACCAGGAGGAATGAAGTCTGAGCTATATAAAAAATAAAAATTCTAAGGAAGGGCAATCCTATAAATATGTCTGCCTTCAGGAATAGCTGTCACAGGAGACCCAACAAACTAAATGGTATCTTCTCTGGCTTTCTAAGGTTTCAAATAATCTATAAACTTCCTAGGTCAAAGAAAACTCATAAGATTTGGACCACACATCAAATGTTTTATTATGTGTTGCTTTAATTGCTTCTGTGCTAATGGTAAAACATGCTATACAGTCCTTGGAGGAGCCAATTCCTTTAGGCCAATCTTATATGACTAGGGCTCAGTAGAATCTATTAAAAGGAGGGACGAGGCTAGGTTTTGCCATTAGGATGAGGGTTTGAAGCTAATTCCAGTTAGGTAAATCCCACTCCTCATTCTCTCTTGTAAGAGGATTAAATGGTCACAAATAGAACTGCAGAGTGAAGGCGATCCATTCTCTGAGAACTTGGTACTTCCCTATCAATTACATTAAGCAGGAGTTAAGTAGCATCACTTCCAAATGATTGCGGCATTGTGCCCATATACTGATTCTTCCTATTGAATGAGATCAGATTGATGGTGCTTTTCCTGTTTTTGCCTGGTTTTAAAATAAATATCATTTTTATTAAAATCATCACATCATAAAGACAGGAAAGAGATGCAGTGACTTTTTTTCTTTTGTGTGAAGAAATATTTGGAGGGGGGCATATACACATATAAACACGAGGGAATAGAAGAGGGCTGGCACTAGAGTACTTTTTGGGAGTGGGGGAAGGAGAAATAGAGAAGTGAAGAAAAGAAGAGGAAAAGTCTCTTCCTTTTAGCATAGCTTTAGGATTAGACCACTTCAATTGTAGATTATGGATCCCATTCACTTTGTTTCCCTACCTATGAATCTAATTACCAGGACAAACACAGGAATTATATAAATTATGGAAATTTAATATTAGCCTGTATTCTTTTCTTTGACACCCTAAGACAAAAAGGGAAGGCATAGAAAGGAGTTGACATGCACCCTCTGCAGTAATTTTAAAGGTTTTATGACTCTCTGAGTTCCAGAATATTTAACTCTTTCCCAGAGTGAATTCAGAGTTGTCCAATTGGATGGGCTTCAGAAAGGGACATCATCAAGAGAATAAATTTAAGTGTGGAGAGTAAATGGGGGAATTTTTCCAGGGAATCCAGATTGAGAAGGTGTATGTAGGTCCAACTCCTGGCTCTTGGAGGAGATTTTCAAAGGAACTGCCAGCCAAATGTGGATGGTGACCTCTTTCTCTAGCCTGCTCTTTATTATTTAATAAATAATTATAAAGTAAGATAGTCGCCAGAGAATGTTCATCTTAACAGAACACAATTATAAAATACTTTTCATAGAAATAAAATCAGATCCATAGAATTAAAAATGTTAACTGCTCCTGAATAGGTTGAACTATTAAAATAAAAATAAATAAGTTAATTTACTTATTCTATGCCATACCAAACTACCCCAAATAATTTTATAGAGTTATAAAAAATAATAACAAAATAATCTAAAAAACAAAGGGTCAAAGATATCAAGGGATTTAATGAAAAAAGTATGTGAAGGGAAGTAACCTAGCCATACTGGAAATCAAACTATACTAGAAAGCAATAATCATCAAAACAATCTGGTACAGGATAACAAATAGAATGTTAGATGAATAGAATATATTAGATACACAATATACAATTGCAAGTGGCCATAGAAATTTAGTATTTGATAAATCCAAAGATTACAGCTTTTGGGAGAACCCACTATTTGACAAACAATGCTGGGGGAAAAACCCAAACTAGGAAACAGTTCGGCAAAAACTAGGATATAGACCAATATTCTCATACCTTACACCAAATTAAGGCTAAAATGAGTATATAATTTAGACAGAAAAGCAAACAAACTAGGGGACCATGAAATAATTTACCTGTCAGATCTATGAATAAGGGAAGAATTTATGACCCAACAAGATACAGAGAACATAACAGGATGCAAAATGAATAATTTTGATTCTATAGAATCAAAAAGCTTTTGTGCAAGCAAAACCAGTACCACTAATATTAGAAGGAAACCAATAAACTAGAGGAAAAATTAAAGTAAATTTATCTCATGAAGGTCTAAGTTTTCAAATATTTGGGAACTGAGTCAAGTTTATAAGAATATAAGTCATCCCCCAACTGACAAATAGTCAAAGGACATGGACAGGCAGTTTTCTAATAAAGTAATCATAGCTATGTCTAATCATTTGAAAAATAAAATTTTAATCACTATTGATCAGAGAAATGCATCTTAAAACAACTCTGAGGTTTTACCTCACACCTATCAGATTGGCTGATATGACAGTAAAGGAGAGTGAAAAATGTTGGGAGAGGAATGTGGCAAATTTGAGACACTAAAGCCTTTTCAGTGGAGTTGTGAACTAATCTAACAATTTTGGATGGCAATTAGGAACTATGGCCCAAGGCTATAAAATTGTGGACAACCTTTGATTCAGTAATACAATGGCTAAGTCTGTACACCAAAGAGATAAAAAAGGGAAAAGGACATCTTTGTATAAAAAATATATTTATAGCAGCTCTTTTTGTGGTGGCAAGGAACTAGAAACTGAGGGGATGTCTATTAATTAGGTAATGGCTGAACAAATTGTGGTATATGATTGTGATGGAATACTATTATGTTTTAAGAAATGATGACCAGGATGATTTCAGAAAAAAACTTGAAAAGATCTACATGAACTGATGCAGAATAAAGTAAGCAGAACCAGGAGAATAATATTCAGAGAAACAGCAATATTGTAGGATGATCATCTATGAAAGGCTTTGCTATTCTCAGCAATACAGTGATCGCAGAAAATTCTGAAGGACTCATGACAATAAATGCTACTGATCTCCAGAGGAAAAAAAAACTGATGGAGTCTGAATACAAATTGAAGGCTACTACTTTTTCATATTATTTCATTTATGTGTATCTTTATTTTGGGGTTTGGGTTTCATATGTGTATTCTTTCACAAAATGACCAATACGGAAATATGTTTTGTTTGATCATAGATGGATAAAGCAGCTCAAACTACATAACATGTCAGGGAGGAGAGAGGGAAAAATTTGGATCCTATAATTTCAGGAAAATGTATGCTAAAACTGTTATTATAGGTAATTGGGGATATAAAATATTTTTAAAAATAAATGAGGCGAGTGGAATCTTCTGAGTTCACAAGTTCCAACCTGCAGGGAACTAGGCTATCAATATCTATTAAGTCTGGCAGCAGTATAGCATGGCCTTGGAAAAGAGGGCAGGAAGGAGAAGAAACCAGGTATCCTAAGAAGGAGTGAGAAGGATGAGATTAGAAACAGAACAGATAAAACGGCACATACTGATCAGAGGGTGACCCAAACTAGGAGTAGCTCCTGTATTTTTAGCTAGGATTACAAAAGAAAACCTAATCAGAAAAAAAAAAACTGAAAATAAAATTATTTGACTTGATAATGTGATGTGGAAAACCCCTGAATGCCTTGGGTCTTGGAGTACAATATTCCTGACAAAGACAAATGTACTCTTTTGGGACAGATTATGTCTAGAATACATATTCAGTTCAGGGAAATAATGTGTCCAGCAGGATATTGCCAAGCTGGGTCACATTCAGAAAAGGGTAACTCATATGGTAAGGTGCTAATGCCAAATGAATATGTATTAGAGGAAATGGTGACACTATCTTGAAAAAGAAGCAAGAAAACAATTTCCATATAGTAATTGACCATGATGTTAAAACACAAATACACATAACCATAAAATTATTCTACCATGCCAAAAATCTAGAAATAATGATTAGTATGTAGAGACATTTTTTAGCCTAAGTAAGAAAAAAGTTTGCAGTTAGTTCTGTCTCAATGTTGAATGGATAGACTAAGATTCAATACATTCCTTTCTATAGAGGTTTTTAGTGGAGGTTAAATGATCATTATCATTATAGTGGGAATTTCTTTGCATATACGGTGCAGATGACAAGGTCTTTGAAATCACTTCCAACTTGGTTAGTCGTTGGTTTTATGAAATGGAGAATCATTGTGTTAAGACTTGGTAAAGAGGGAAGTGAGGCCAAAAGGGTATTGAAATACTGCCAGACTAAAAAGAAATCAAAGGATTAAAGAATGTGATGAAGGAAAACAACAAGAAGAGTTGGAGTAACAGAGAAGTAGAGATGGAAGAACCAATTTTTGTAAGATGAAATTTTTTAAATACAAGAAATTGGAGCTAAATTAATCTCAAAAAATGGTAAGGTAAAAAGTCCAGCCTATAATAAGGAATTATATGAATACAAGAAAGAGTAATATTGAAGCAAAATCTGTTCCTTGTAAAGAATGCAACCATATTAAGGAAACAAGATAACATGTATAAGAAAGGCATTAAATAGTCTTAAATATTAAAAAACAAAAAATTACAATGTATCATCAAAACTATAAGAATAATGGCATTCAGAACTTCAATTTTACTTCTATTCTTGCTCCATGGAAGTAATCTACAAAATAGAAAAATAAAAAGATGCCTTTTTTATTGGGCAAACATATGTTTTATGAGTAAAAGTATTTTTATTTTTGAAATGAAACTCAAATCATGAAATCCTATTATAAAACAATGTGATACCAATTACATTTTAAGATTAGTCTTTGGAAAAGATAGTTGGTTTCAGCATAATGTAAAATAATAAAACTCATTTGGGAGCAAGAACAAGCAAGAGAAAAACAATATTCTTTTCCACTGATAGTATTGTGGCATAGAACAGGTTTAGCTGTCAAATGGGTCCTTGTAAAATGTGACATGTCTTACACATTGTTCTCTATTCTTCCACTAATGAGGCAGTGTGAACAAAATTCTATCTTTTCAAATATTTTGCTCAACCCTTTAAAAATAACTCTCTCAGTGTCTCCCACAACTTTTTTCAACAAGGTAGACTTATTTTTCCTTAAGAAGTTGGTATGGCAGTGAGATTTTGAAAAGCAGAGTGCACTCCTAAGTCATATCATGCTTCAAATAATGTCTATACGTTTTAAAAAAAACATCATTGTATTCAGTGCCACAGACATTTGGAACTCAAAAAGGCAAGCACTCAGGGATTAATGAAATCCAATGCAACTATTTAATCAGTGAAAAAAATTATAAAGAGCATTAATAAAAAAAGGTGAAACAAAACCAAATGGGCCACTTTTTTCAATATTGCATAAACAGTTATGTTAGTCTTTAGACTCTAGTCATGATTAAATAATAAATAAGATAATATTACCATTTATTTTTAAATGCTATTTCTACTGGACTTTTGCCATCTGTCTAATCTCTATTACCTCTATACCACTAAACTTTATCATCTAACCTGATAACAGACCCTCTAAATCCTCAGGCCTTATCAATTGAGATGTAGTGCCTATTATGGACCCACTAAATTACCAACTACTTAGAAAAGATCTTCTCAACATGTAGACCTTACCATTTTCCCTGTCATTGATGCTAGAGGACATCAGGTCTTGCCATTTTCCCTAAAACAAAATCTTCCTAAATGTGTTGAATGTGCCTAATAAAATGCAAGTTCTTAGATGGCAGGAACTACATTTGGTCTTCATCTCCTTCACACTTAGCATTTACTATATACAAAACTCCAATAACCAACAATTATAGATTACTAGGATAACCTAATTTGGACAAAAGTAAGGATGATCCAAATGTGTGGTGGCAAAATAGAAAAAAATAATTCAAAGGGATGTTTGAAAGGAACAAACATCCAGACAATTTTTAGTCAATCCTAAGGATTCATCTTGATTCATCTTGAAGAAGCCCACAGAGAAATAAAAAATACAATTCTTAGAAGTGGAAGGAATATTAAGCATTGTTTAGTGCAATTTTTAGAGGATTAAGAAGTCTCATTTTAATAATGGTCTAACTTTTGACTAGACATCTAATGAAGGATCCACTACTTTCTGATATAGCACATGACACTTTTGAATTACTCCAATTGTTAGGCATTTTTCCCTTATATAAAACCCTATCTTTTTTTCTTTCTTTCTCACAATTCTGACCTCTGTGGACAAGCTGAAAATAATTATTAGATGTTGTATACTCTGACCTCTCACCAAAATCTTCCATTTTTCAAGCTAAATATCCCCATTTCCTTCAGCAAGCCCAATTTGTTAAGTATTAACGTGTCACACATGATGCTAGACAATGAAGATATAAATAAAAATAATGAAATAATCTCTTATTCAAAAGGCTTACATTTTTTCAGTGGATATATATATATATACATATGCATTTTATTTATGTGTATATATGTATATACAGCTATATTCATAAGTATTTGTATCTATAAGTATATAAAACGCAAACCAAGTATGTATGTAATAAATACAAAATAAATACAATATAAGTGTAAGCCAAAGGAAAGTAGCTAGTAAGGGAAATCACTAGGCATTTGAGACAATTAGTCAAGGCTTCATATAAAAAGTTGTTTGAGGTTATCTCAAAGGAAGAGAGGTAGTCTATAAGACATAGTTCTGGACATATGCATATATACATATATATACTCATATGCACATATGTATATATGTTGCAAAAGTTTGCTGTATGCATTTGATATACATATATTTAAATTTAGGAATAATTACCACATGAAATGATTTAGGTTACAGTCTAATTACAAATTCCTTAGTTTAAGTGTACATTTTTTTTAAAAAAAAGGACCATGAATTAAATTGTGTTATAAATAAAGGAATGGACTTGGTGTTAAATTTACTGCTCCAGACATTTAAAGGCTATGTGACCTTACACAAAATCACCTAACCTTTCTGGGACTCAATTTCCTCATCTATAAAATCAACGACCTTTTATATTGTGTCTAATTCTAAATCAATGATCACACATACACACACACACACACACACATATATATATACATATATATGTAACATATATATATATACATACATATTTTTTAAAGATCTTTCATTAGAAAAGACTTGCCTAACCAAATAATAAAAACAAAGATTCATAATATAGTTATATAATTTAAAATGACTAAAATTATTTTCATCCTTTGAATGCATATCACATTTGAAAGGAAATATTCAGAAAATATTTTTTAGGAATTATACTTTTATCCTTAATTATTCAGTCTACAAAAAGTAAAATTCACTATCAGAATCAGTTCTGCATTTTATAAAGGCTAGAAACAAGGTCGTATGCTTTGAAGCTTCAATAAAAATACAATCATATTGGAAAGTACATTTTCTGTTTTCAGGGTGGATACTGTTATGTTTTTGGGTTACATTGACATGTGTATTCCTTCTCATAATTCACTCACTTCTTCAAAGGAATAAGAGTTGTAATTTCAAAAGCAGGAGTGATAATGGTGAGGCATTATTTAGGCACATAGAAGTGAGTAGAATCATGAAATTATATAGTCACTCTGCAGCTATCCTAGAATTTTTGTTTGATATTTTAAGAGAAATGTTGAAGTTATGGAATATGGAATTTCTTTTTTATATTGATCTGCACTCCATAACATGAGACTTTTCTTCAATGGTTTCTGAAGATTTATAGAAACTGTTGTAAAATAACAACAGACTCATCTTAAAAAATAATAAGAAGGATAATGTCAATGTTGTTGATTCATTTCCCTCTTATTTATATATTTATTTAGAATGTTTTTTCCATGGTTACATGATTCAGTGTTTCACACACACACACACACACACACTCACACATACACACAAACACACACACACACACACACACCCTGCTTCCCTTCTCCTTCTCAGAGATGACAAGCAATTTCATTAGGTTATACATGTATCATTGTTCAAAGCCTATTTACATATTATTCATATATGCAATAGAGTGATCTTTTAACATCAAAACCCCAATCACATCCCCATCAAGAACATGATCAATCATAAGTTTTTCTTCTAAGGTTGTAGTTCTTTCTCTAGATATGGATAGCATTTTTCTCATGAATCCCTCAGAATTGTTCTGGATGACTGCTTTGCTACTAGTAGAAAAGTCTATTATGTTCGTTTGTGCCACAGTGTGTCAGTCTCTTTGTACAGGGTCTCCTGATTCTGCTCCTTTCACTCTGTATTTATTTCTGGAGGTCTTTCTAGTTCACATAAAAATCCTCCAGTTCGTTTTGTGACTTGTATTTGGACTTCAAAATTTTTGTTTAGGTCTGGCTTAGTCATCAGGAATGCTTGTAAATCTTCTAAATTAATGAATGCGCTCCCTCCTTTTTTCCCCCTGGAAGAATATACACAATTTTGCTAGATAGGTGACTCTGTGTTGTAAACAAATATTTTGCCTTCCTGAATATCATATTCAATGTCTTCCAAACCTTTCATGTAGAAGCTGATAGATCCTGTGTGATCCTGATTGTATATCCATAGTATTTGAATGGTTTCTTTCTGGATGCTCAAATAATTTTCTCCTTAGCTTGGGGGCTCTTCAATTTAGCTATTACATTCCTAGAAGTTGTCATTTGAGGATTTCTTTCTGGAAGTGATCTGTGAATTATTTCAATTTCAACTTAATTTTTTTGTTCAAGGATCTCTGGGCAATTTTCTTTGATAATTTCTTGTAGAGTGATGTCCAAGGTTTTTTCTTGATCATGGTTTTCAGGTAGTAACAATTCTCAAATTTTCTCTCCTAGATCTATTTTTTAATCAGTAGTTTTTTTCAACAAAATGTTTCATATTTTCCTGTTTTTTCATGCCTTTGATTTTGCTTTATTATTTCTTGGTTTCTCATGAAATCATTATTTTCTAGATGGTCAATTCTGATTTTTAATGCCTGGTTTTCCTATGTCAGTTTTTAGTTCACCTATTTCAATTGACCTATTTCTTCTTGCATCATTTTCATTTCTCTTCCCCACTTTTCCTCTGACTCTCTCAATTTGATTTTGAAGTCTTTTTTGAGCTCTTTCAGAATTTGTGTCAAATCAATATTTTTCTTTTGGTCTTTGCATGTATTTCCTTTGCTTTCACTGTCTCCTTCTGTGTCTCTATCTTGCTTTTTGTTTTCATAAAAATTCTTTGGATTTAGGTGCTTTTTTTGTTGTTTGCTCCTTTTTCCTATCTAATTATAAGAAGCCCCTGTTTTCTCAAAAGTTGAGGTACCTTCTTAAGCTTCGTTTCTTGCTTAATGTTATTCTCTGCTTATTTTGGGGGTCTGAGTGTTGAAAGCTCTTTTACTCTTATTTTAAAATCATTTCATAAGTGATAACTCAAATAAATCATTATTTCAAACATGGATTATTTCATCCATGTTGTCACTTCTTCTACCAAAAGAGATTTCAAATTTTTGCACCTTAAAAATTATATGTAGGCTGCTGTGGCTAAAAAATCATCCTTCATATAACTGAGTATGAACCCCTCCAGATATAGCCTAATCATTCTTTAAACAATGTCTATAAAATTAATCTCACTCTCAATACACAAAACCTTAATTTTTTGGCAGAGCATTCAATACCCATTTGGCTGGAAAGATGACTATACCACACTATGAGGAATCAAAGTAATGTTAAAGTAAATATTTATCTTACAACAACTAATTTTAAAATATGTAATTTGCTTGAGTATCTCATCCAAACTAATTTCAAATGTCTTGTCCTACCTCCTTAAATCTTTACTTTGCGTATTCTATGTGCTTTGTGCTTTGTGCTGTAGATATAAAAAGAGTGTCATGAGAGAAATTTATTCAATTTCATTCAAAAATTCATTCAATTCAATTTAATATCAGGAAATCACAGGTTGAATTCTATGTTCTTTACTCTGAGATCTTGGTTAGCTCACTTTCACTTGTGGACTTAACTTTCCTTAACTAAAAATTGAAAGGGATTTAACTTAAAAATTTCTATGCTATTCTAGAAATAAGTGCTATTATGTGATTAATATCATTATTAAAAACTAACAAAATAGCATTTAAAGTTTTTTAAAACATATTAATATATATGATATAATATGATATATGTAAGGTAATATATAATTATACATGTTAATTCATTTGATCCTCATCATAACTATGTGAAATAGAAGCTATTATTATTTCCATTTTACACAGAAGGAAACTGAGGTAAACAGAAATTGTGACTTGCCCAGGGTTAGAGAGATAATGAGGGTCTGTGGCAGGCTGAATTCAGAGTCTGTTGACTCTGAGAGCAGGTATCTGTCCACCATGTCAAGCTGCCTCTAAAAATAAAAATAAAAGCCTTTGTTTAAGGTACATATTGTTTATTAAGTGAGATAGGTATTGACATTTTAAAATAAAATATACTAAGTACACAGAAGAGATATGGCAATTCAGATTAATTTTTAACACTGTTGGAGTGTAATTTTAAACTAACTATATGGATATGAAAAAGACACATGTTACTTAAATAATATTCACACTAAATGTTCAGAATATCTTATAGAATATTTGGTTCAGGAGCCTCAGATGTAATAGAGACTCAAGCCCTACATGAAGTAATTCAATAGCAGATTTGTGAATGAGATAGGTTCTTAATTTAAATGAGTATTTTAAAATGCAAAACAAAATATTTGACACTAATGAAATTGAAAAAAATAATATCAGTTTGGGGTAGTATGAAGTAATGAAGAGATTAAGATACTTCCAAAGAAATGACATTTAATTAGAATGTTTTAATTTATAGCAAAAAAAATCTTTCCAAATTTATATTTATTTTTACTTATTGTTGTTACTCACATTTTCAAAGGAGGCATTTTCTACATGTGTGCCAACATCAAGTACAATTCTTAAATCTAGCTAATCAGATAGTCTTACAATTTTCTAAATATCATTCCAAAATTAGAGTGCTTTCTGTGGCATTTAGGTGAGTTTTCTTTATCAGAAGGTATGCTAAATATAGCATGAGCACATTTGTTTTCTTGAAGGAGCAGAATTCTGTTGAGACCTTGCATCTCCTGCCTGAAGACAAATTTAATTAAATATGTAGTTTCATCACTAATAGACTCATATTATCACTTAGCCACAGTGTCCAGTGAAACAAACATATAACAACCAAATAAGAAAAAAAAAGCCTCCATGTGAACTGGAAAGACCTCCAGGAATTGATGCAGAGTGAAAGGAGCAGAGGCAGAAGAACATTGTACACAGAGACTGATATACTGTGGTAAAATCGAATGTAATGGACATCGGTACTAGCAGCAATGCAATGACCCAGAACAATTCTGAGGGATTTATGGAAAAGAACGCTACCCACATTCAGAGGAAGAACTACAGGAGTAGAAACACAGAAGAAAAACAACTGCTGGACACTTGGGTTGATGAGGACATGATTGGGGATGTAGACCTGAAAAGACCACACACATGTAAATATCAATAATGTGTAAATAAGTCTTGACTAACCACACATATTAAAACCATGGAAATGTGAATTAGCTACAGAGGAGGGGGATGGGGGGTTGAGGGATTGAAGGGGAAAGTAAAAACATGACTTATGTAACCATGGAAAATTTTTCTAAAAATAAAAAATTATTTAAAAAAAAAAGAAGAAAAAAGCCTCAAATGAGTGTGGTCTCCTTCCAAGGCAGCATTGTAGAAAAAGTGTCTGAAGGTTCTAAGAATCATAAGGTTCTTAGAATATGCATTAGTTTAACTGTAAAGTACTCTAAATATTGCCACTTTGACAAATGACCAGTGAACCCACATATTAAAATGCCTGAAGCACATCAATCTTATTGTTCTAAGGATAAATTGAACCAGAAGAAAATGTAGCAAGTAAGTGGAATTATGGCTCACATGTTTTTAAAATAGAGGAATTAATAGATCTGTTTTCATTGTATATACAAAGACAATCAGAAATATAACTTAATTGCCCATTTTATCAGGTCATCTTGGAATACTCAAGGTGAACATAAGCAGAGAGAGAGAGAAAGAGAGAGAGAGAGAGAGAGAGAGAGAGAGAGAGAGAGAGAGAGAGAGAGAGAGAGAGATACATGTATACTGAGAAAAATGAGGAGATTAAACAAGTGGATAATTGTGGAAATTGAGTGAACCTGACTCCATCTTTCAACTCAATTTTGGAGCTAACTCAGCTCCCTTTCTATTCAATTACAGATTTAATACAAATTCTGTCTTTTGAGAAAAGTTTATTAGATTGTGAGAATTGGGAGAAAACCTTATTGTATTGTTTGAACCTATCCCTGTTTGGCTGGGATACCGGACCCCTTAAAACTGCTTTTAAAAGATCCTTAACCAAAGACCTCTAGGGTATGCTTGACCATATATTCTGTCAGAACATACAAAAAAAAAACAAAAATGAGTTTTCTCATGATCTTATATCTCCAGCAAACCATATTTCTTATCTGAAAACTGACCCCATAATGAATGATGAGTTATTATTTCCATGTTCTTTTTATTGTTTGCAGACAACTGGGTGGAGTGTGACTCTTCCTTTTCTGAATTCAGGAAACTGTTCTTGTTCCCATTCCCCCTCTTAACTTGAAAAGTCCCTCATTTTTTCTCTAATTAGAAATCAGATGACCTATATTATTCTTTCCTTTTAATTAATTGGACTTAATATGATTAATTGTTTTTAATGTATAATAGTATTATCTCTACTTGTACTGAGGCCAAAGATGAGGAAGAGGTCTAGTACCAATTTGTGGGTTAATTGCCAAACATTGCTTAATAAACTGATATGCACAAAAGATTGAATTTATGTTTCCTCAGTTATTTCATCTTTCACTCACAACAATACATATGTGTGTGTAGATAATAACAGCTAACACAAGCTAAATGGTGCTTTAATATCTACAAAGCAATTCACATATTATTATTTTATTTTATCCTCAAAATTATCCTCCGAGGCAGATGATATATCTACATTTTTCTGATTAACAAATTGAGATTGAAAGAATATGAAGGGACTCATCCAGTGTCACATAATAGCTAACACGAGTTATCTGAACTAATGTATAACTTACTAAATGCCTAGTTCATTTATCAAGAAGACCTTTTCAGAATAAAACAGTTGAGTATTTGGGCATTCCATTTGTTATCCAATATTATTTTCCCATAAATGACCTATTTTTCCCTAGTTGTATGTCTCCTTGCTGATATACTCTGTGGCTCCTCTTGAATAAATTCCTCTTTGGGAATATTCTGCCACCTACTCATGCCTCCATATATCCTTTCTTTTTCCTTTGAACCAATTATAATTTTAATTTTTGGAGTCTGTGTTATTTCTATATGATTTAGAGCATAAAGAATCATAAGAAAATACTCATGTTAAAAATGTGCTTTTATTTCAAGGAGAAATTTGGGGTGACACAATTTTTTGAAAGGGCTGCTTTTTACTTTTCCTGCATTCATCTCTCCCAATTCTTCCAACTCTATCTACAGCCCTCTACTCAAAAAGACAAAAATCCATATAAAATTATTTGAGAAGGAGAGAGTAAACAGTAAGCTGGGATACATTTTAGTGTGTTCAGCTATTGCTATTTCAGTGAATCACTTAAGAAATGTTTTTTTCAAAAATAATAACAGCTCTTTCTTAAGGCTATTCACTATTTATACAGTGAGGTAACCATATACTTCAGTTTTTTAGATGGCTTTCATGGAAAAGAGTTTTAAATATTATGGAATATGGATTTAGAACATACTTATAAAGGCCATTTAGTCTGACAGATGATATAACTGATGAACAGACTAGGATCACCCTGCTAATAAACCTTTGAGACTAGTGAACCAAAGTTCAGTTCTCTATCCACTCTGTTGTTTTTTAAAATTAATTTGTTTTTCTCTTGCTCAGTCTGACCACAGAGCATAAATGTCATGTAGTCAATAAAAATTAGTGTAAAGCTCATTTATCATGTCCTTCTCCCCATAAAGTTTTGGGTAATTATATTTATTTCACTTAAATTCAACAATTGTGTATTAGACGCCTACTTTGAGTTTAGTATTTTTGTAGATTTTGTTGAACTTCAGATTCTAACAATGGTCAAAGCAAAGTAAGGAAAAATATCATTCAATTGTTAATTTAAAAAATGATTCTGAATAGTTTTTTTTCATTCTCCCTCCCTTTTTATTGCATTGGTTTTTTGTTATGCTGCTTCTATAAAATTCTGCCTATCTATATTGATGGATGGGAAAATTTGACTAAATTGGGTCAGTTTTTAATCAAATCAACTGCATTTTTACATATACATGTAACTAAGTACCATCCTGAAACTCTGTTCCAGTAGGCAAAAAGATTTAATATGAATCTTAAGGAATTGATTCTTTCAGCCCTTTGGCATATACTGTATCTAACTCTTAAGTAACTTTTGTTTGATGAGTTTCTCATTCTGGTGCTATGTGCTCCATATGTCACTCATGAGGAATCAACAATACCTTAGTATAAGCAAGTTTAACACACACACACACACACACACACACACACACACACACACACACACACACCTTGAATTTAAAGAGATTGTAACAAACTATTAAAATGAAGCAAATTATATTATATTTACTAAGCAAGTACCAATTAACTAAAAATGTTCCAGATCCCAGGATAGTAGGATAGTACCAATGAAATATTAGTTTTAATATGTGCATGCTAATTGATTTAGTGCTTCAAATCTGAATTTCAAAGCTGTATTGAATTTGCATACTTCTATCAAAGGTGAACATTATAGCCCATACACAATTTCTCCCCCAAAAGTTATTCAATTGGGGAATGGCTAAACAAATTGTGATATATGCTGGTGATGGAATACTATTGTGCTCAAAGGAATAATGAACTGGAGGAATTCCATGTGAACTGGAAAGACCTCCAAAGACTGATACACTGTGGTAAAATCTAATAATGGACTTCTGTACTAGCAGCAATACAATGACCCAGGATAATCCTGAGGAATTTATGGTAAAGAATGCTATCCACATTCAGAGGAAGAAGTACAGAAGTGGAAAAACAGAAGAAAAACAACTGCTTGAACACATGGGTTGAGGTGGACATGATTGGGGATGTAGACTCTAAACAACCACCCCAGTGCAACTATCAACAATTTGGAAATAGATCTTGATCAATGACACGTTAAAACCAGGGGAAATGCACATCGGCTACCGGGGGGCGGGGGGGGAAGAAGGAGGCTGGGGGTGAAGGGGAAAGTAAGAGCAGGAATTATGTAATCATGGATAACTTTTCTAAAAAATAAAAATTATTAAAAAAAAACCAAAAAACATTTCCATAGTATTCATTTTTATCAGTGAATAATCTTATAAAACCAAAACCCCAAATAATATACCCAAATAAAAAAGTGATAAATCATATGTAACAAAAATTCAATGCCAGAATCAGGAGAACATTGTATATAGAAAGTGAAATGTTGCTACTAGTAGCAAGCAACAACTTAGGACAGTGATGGGCAAACTTTTTAAAGAGGGGGCCAAAGGAAAGGAAATGCTCATGTGTCAGTCTGTTTCTAAGGCAACTCTTTAGAAGTTTCATTGTATTGTATCCTACTCTTTGCATTCCTCAGATTAGGAATAATATCAGATGGTAGATAGAACATTTCAGGGGGCTGCATCTGGCCCACGAGCCATAATTTGCCCATCACTGTGCTGTACACATTAAGACAGAGAACTATGGGACTAGAAACACAAAGGAAAAACATATGGTATTACTTATCACATTTATATATGGGTATGTGATTTGTGGTTTAGACTTTAAAAGATTGCTCTAATAGCAACAATAATAATATAGAAATAGGTATAAAGTGATAACATTTGTACAACCAAGTGGAATTGCTTTTTGGCTCTGGGTGGGTAAAGAAGACAGAAGGAAAAGAAAATGAATCATGTAAACATGGAAAAATACTTGAAAATTTAAAAATATTGATGCCATATTATTTGGTGCATATAGGTTTAATATTGATAATGCTTTATTACTTATTACCTCTTATTTATAGATCTTCTGCTTTTCTCTTTTGATTGTATTTCTTATAACTTTAACTTTGTTGGAGGTCGTGTTTGCTACCCCTTTTAAAAAAAATCAGCTGAGATACATTATATACTTTTCCAGATCTTAATTATATATATATATATAATTTTTAAATGTGTTCTTGTAAACAGCACATTGTTGGGTTTGAGTTTGGGATCCATTCTTCTATCCATTTCCATTTTATGGGTGAATTGATTTCATTCACATTAAAATTTATAATTACTGGGCAGCTGGCTAGCTAAGTGGGATTGAAAGCCAGGCCTAGAGATGGGAGGTCCTAGGTTCAAATCTGGCCTCAGACACTTCCCAGCTGTGTGACCCTGGGCAAGTCACTTGACCCCCATTGCCCATCCTTACCATTCTTCCACCTAGGAGCCAATACACAGAAGTTAAGAGTTTAAAAAATTAATAATTACTATTATTTATTTCTGTAAGTTTTATTTTTCTTCATATTTTAACCTTTACTTGCTCTCTTTCTGACTTGTTCTCTCTTTGCATATCCAGTTTCTTCTGTATGCTACCTCTCCAATTTGCAATTTTTCTTTGAATTTCTCCATTAATCTCTACTCTTGCCTTCATAGTTCTAAATTTATCCATTCTTCTCCAGGTCCCTGCTTTGTCTCTTCCCCTTTATCTCCTATTTCTTATCCTATGCCCCCTTTCAGTAGTCCCTAACTTATTTACCACTCTGTCCTTTTATTTCTTGGTATGAATCACCTCTAAAAATCTCTCCCTCATCCTGTTCTGTGATACACTCCTTTATATCCTCACCTTGTCTTCCTATTTCATAATATGTATTTTCCTGCTAGGAATACTTCCCTTTTCTTATTCTCTTACATTTTTTTTCCTTCTTAATCTATACTCTCTTCTCTTAGTTCCTTAGTTCTTTAAGTGGACTCTCAGTTTCTCTTATCAGTTGTATCCCATCCCCTAAGTCTCTTGTTTTTCTGTGCATTAAGAAGCCTTTCCCCCTTCTATTTAGATATATGTTGTTCCCTCTTTAACTCTAATCTGAGGAACATAGTGTTCTAGTACTCTCAGCCTTCCACTCCTTCCTATTCTCTATGAAAGTTGTTTTACTCATGCCTTTCTTATATGAGATAATTTTTCCATTTTACCCTTCCTACATGATCTTATTGCTATTTTTAGCTCATTCCATTATTTTCCACTTGACACAATGTCTTCTATCTCTATATACTCTTTCAAACAACCCAAGTAATGATGTCATTCTTAAAAGTCATAGGTAACCTTTTCCTTCATAAGAAGAAAACAATTTGACCTTTTGTGGTTCCTTATAATTAGTCTTTGATGTTTACCTTCTTGTAATTATTTTCACTGAATTTTATACTAAGTTCTGTTTTCTCCCCTTAAGGATAGTTAAAAATCCTAGTTCGTTTAAATATTGATTTTTTCACTGGTGTTCCTGGGTATATTATGCTGGTTGTAAATTCAGCAAATTTGCTCTTTAAAATAGTGTGGTTCATTCCCTTTGTCCTTTTATTGTTGAAGCTTCTACGTCTTATATTATTCTTATTATAAGTCTAGTCGTATTTAATTTTTTTCTTCTTCTTTTTAGTATTTTCTCCTTCACCTCAGTTATACAACTTAGTAATGAAATATTCATGCATTTTCATTTTGGAGAACCTTTGAAGTGCTGATTGAGGGATTCTTCCTCTTTCTATTTTGCCCTCTAACTTCAGAATTTCTAGGCAATTTTCCTTAATGATTTCATAGATTATGGTGTCTAAACTTTTTACCATAAATTTCCTCTAGTCTGACAATTCCAATATTGTCTCTCCTAAAATTATTTACCAGATCAGTTGTTCATTTTTGTTTTTGGAAAAAAAGTTTTATACTCTTTTCTATTATAACCACTCCTTTGATTTTGCTTTATTATTTCTTTTTGCCATAGGAAGTCATTAGCTTCCCCTATGTAATTCAAAGTGTTAATGAATTACTTACTTTCCATGAATATCTAGATCTATTTTTTTCTAATTGGGTGGTCTTTCATAATTTTCTTGCATCACTCTTATTTTTTCTAGTTTTTCCTCAGTCTCTCTAATCTGGTTTTTGAAATATTTTTTAGCTCTTCTGAAACTTTTTGGGCCTTTGTTTTTCTTTTCTGTTTAAGTAGCAATTGTTTTAATTTCACTGTCCTCTGATTTTGAAATCAGGATTTCTCTATCTCCATAAAAGCTATCTGTATTTGAACTTTTTCTCCTGGCTTATTCATAATTTTTGCAAATTTTAGTTACCAAACCAAAAGGCTTAACTGTTAGTTTTATGTTTGAATCTCTGTACATGTTATAGTGGGTGATGCCTAAGGATTTAGGATTTTTTGTATTTGTGATTTCATGGTCCCTACTTAGTTTTTTTTCCAGTTTCTATTATCCAGGACCAGGTATAGTGCTTGCTTTCTCTGGCTCAAGCTATGATTGGCCTCAAGTGCTCTAACTAGAGCCCCTGCCTCAGGTCATTCTGCTACTGAAAGCAGATAGCTCACTTCCCCATTCTCCTTTGGGTGGCCACCAGCAGAAAAGCTCAAACTTTTCAGCGACCCCACTCATTGTTGTGTACTTCCATTTTGCTCCTACTCTCCAAAGGCACAGCCTGGAACAAAGCCAGTGTCTGGTCAGCATGTGCGGGTCCCTGAAGTCCTTCTTGTTCAGCATTTGACACCTAGCTGCAGATGAGTAGGGACCCCTGGAGTAGAGTTGGCATTCCAAACAGATGCCCCCAGGGCACACCATCTCCTGACTCTACCTGCATCCACCACTGGGATACAGATGAGCAGGTCAAGAAGACAAGGTTAGTTCCCTGTCCTGTTCCCAGGACTTGTGGCTTGAACCACCAGGTGATGTGGAGGTAAGTGATATCAAAGACCCTTCCAAATTATTTGGTTTCTGTGCTTTACTTCTGACTCTCCCATTTTTGATGTTTTTAGCGTTGATTCTTTGGAGTTATTTCTGAATGTGTGTGGGGGAGTGTGGAAAGGGCAGCCATCTTCCCACAGCTACAATTGATTTTCAAATAAGTGCTGATTTTCATTTCCAATTATAATTGTTAATAAATTAACTACTTAGCGATGTACGTATCTAATGCCTTGAATAAAGAAGTTACAAAAAACCTTTATTAATTGATAGGTAGCAGAGACACAAGTCCAAGAATCATGTTTTTAAAGCTGAGAGAAACGATATTAGGGAGCTAGTCCAATTCTTTTCATTAGAAGATTAGTAAATTGTGGAACAGAAAGGTTATGTTACCTATACATGGTCCTATAGCCAGTTAATATGAAAGTAAAGACTAGAAACTAGGTCTCCTGACACCTTGCATGTTGCTGTTTCATTTTAAGTTGCTGTTTTTCCTTTTCTTTTAAAACTTCCAAGGATCACCATGCTATTTTTCAAATACCTTTGTTTCTATCCTCTGTCCCCTTGTTCTGAAAATACTTAAGACACAAACAGACATAAATGATGCCACTTAATAACATAAACAGAGTTGGATGAGCAGGAGAGGGGAAAATGTTCCATATATAAGAAAAGTTTCGGAGTGGTACAATTCATAATATACATATTCTAACTTCTATTTTAAGGTCATATTTTATAAAAGCTATAGATATTAAAAACTAGATGTGAGTAAATGCCATAAGAATTATATTGCTTCTGACAGAAAAACTACATACTAGTCTCATTAAAAATAGTTTAAATAAGATTAAGGATTCCAGTCGAAGGAGGGAAATCTCATGAGAAAGGTAAACTGTAGACTGAAGCAAAAAACACCAACATTTGAATTGTGCTTATTTGCATGTGAAAATGACAGATGTCTTCCTGAGAATTGCCTGTCTTCAACAATTCAAAACAAAATAAAAAATGCCTTTTTTTCCCTCCCCAAAGCAGAACCAATATAATCTTTCATCGACTGTGTCATATGTGTATACTTATATGGCCAGTGGTGACATTCGTAGTGGGGCAAATGGGAATAAGAACCCAGTAAGAAAAGCTTTTTAGTTTTGTTGTTTAGGATGTGTGTGCATCTGATCTGTCATTCCACAGACTATTAAGGTTTCTCTTTCCTTGACAGGCTTTTGAGGCTTTGGGAGGTTTCTTGTCTTAGTGCAATGATTTTTGGTTATTTTCTGGAAGTATGCCTTTGGGTGGAAAGGCAGCAATGTCTAGGGAATAGAATACTGAACTACGAAAGTAGTGGAAAGAGCACAGGAGTAGGATTCATGAGACCTGGTTTCTAGCACTTCTGTTACTAATTTATATACTACATTAGGCAAGTCATTTAATCCCTCTGTTGTTTAGTTTCTGCTCCAAAACAATAGTGATATTAAATTTCTATTCATCTCTATAATTATATAGGGTTGCTCCAACTAGCACTCCCCTTAGACAAATCTTTGATTCTGATATGAAAATTTTCATTCTGGGGGGCAAAATATTCCTTGAATCATAGATTCAGACTGGGAAAGGAGCTTAAAGGAAAATCTAGTCCAAACTCCTAATTTTTAAGAGGTTAGAACTGAGGCCCTGAGGTTTTCACCTGCCTAAGATCACACAGATATTACATATTACAATGAAAGTTGCCTGTAGTGCAAGTTGCAAAGGAAGAATAGCAAACTATTGATAATCTTTTGAATGAATTCTTTAAATCACTAATAATAAGAGAAACACAAATGAAAATTATTTTTAGGCAACTCAGACAGAGAACACTAGAAAAAATAAGAAAATATGTGAATAGTAATGGCTATTTTTCATCAAGTAATAGATCTTTTCTGATGCACCCTTAATAGTCCATTTTTGTTTGCTTTAGGTTTTGGGGGGGAAGGAAGGAAGAAAATATTATTACTAATAATAGTATATTACTAATATACTAAGGTGAATTTAATAATAAATAGACTAAAATCCATTTACCTAATATTGATGAGAGAAAAATAGTCTCAATGGCTTCCTCTCAGCTATGCAAAGAATGAAAGGGTTTAATATGAAAGAATAGGATATTTATGGGTGCATGAGTAAATGTCTTATAATAGGAGAAAATATGTAACTAGAAGAGATTTTTTTTCCTATGTGAAAGAAAGTACCAGGATGGAAAGCAATGGAAACAGCTCATCTTGAATTCTGGAAATGTTCTAGTTACCTCCTGCCAACTTTGTACAAGGAAAATGGGACAACTGTCTGTTTTAGAAAGTATTATTTGAAATTTAGGTGTAGAATGTCACATTGCACAATACTAAAAGATGATTCTAAGTAATCTAGCAAAAATCAAAGTACTTTGAAATAAATATTGTCTGAATATTTATTATACTTCTCTATTCAGAAAAAATGTAAAACTGCTATTTGTTAAAATTATTGACATAATTTCTTGCAGGGGAAAATTGTTTACTTCTTTTAGTCTATTAAAAGAGATTTTTAAAAAACCCATAATACTAAAAATACCTGAAAAATAAGACAACAGCTATGCCATCACTTTTCAGTATAAGGAAGAATATTTGACAATTCATCTAGATTAATAAGAAGGAAATATTTCTTGTTATTACAATATTCTTCTTATAATACATTACAGATGTTGCTTATTAAAAGGGGAATGATATATTACCTTATTAAGTATCAAGCTCACCTTCAAAAATTGGCATTGATCTGTTAACGTGTTTTTTAAAGGAAAATATCAATTATGTTGTATAATATTTATTGCAAGATTATTACTCTCTGAACTTTGTTACTGTAAGATTTGCTAATATAATATGCTTTTAAGAGGCAAGTGGATTCCATGCTATACTCTAATTATAAAGCCCCTAATACAATGTCATCATCATTGTTTGCCTATGTCCATGATTTCATACTATCAGAAAACACATAAATGATTTTTGAAACAGAATAAGTTTTAGGAAAAGTATGTTTTTTTAAGGAAAGTTTACAAAATGATATATACTTATCAAACTCTGAATGGAAAATATGTCACATGTATTCTTTTCCCATATCACATAAAGAGAAATGCTTGGTCTTTGTTCTCTTTATAGTACTCTTTCTCCCTCTCTTATGCATGGTCTGTGGATGTTGGATCAATATATCTAATTCCTAAGTCTTTAAAAAATGCATTTGATCTACAATCTATATTATATTTGCCAGAAATCCAGTTTGGATTAAACACTTCAGTAAAAATATATTTTTTGGAGGGAGGACACAAGTGATTCCCATGTGGAAAAATGAATCTTAATATAGATAAATTACATCCATCAAAAATACGACTATCTTATAATGTCATCATAGTCTTATTATTATTGAGAAGAGCTTATCTAAATTATTTTGAAATTTTCTTTTGAAGTCATATATGTTTAACAAATGAAGTTAGTGAAATCCTTAAGGTCAAAGTGAAGAGCTGCTACCCAAATGGAAAGCTGGGCTGGCAAAATCCCCTGGAAGGTGCTGACAGGACTGCTTCTATAAGAAAATACTTTAGATATTTATTAAAAATATATATATTTATATATATATATATTTAGATAAAATAACTTCTGTTATATAGAGTTCAGTTGTGATTGGCTCCTTACTGGCCATCATCTTCTTTATATCATTTTATTTTAGATTGGTATCAGGCATAAAATCTGTATGAACTCTACTACGATGCTAAATAAATTCCTGCTCTATGATTGGTACAGATACTTACAAAAAAACAAACACCAAAAACCCATGGATTCTCAAGAATAATGTAGCATGTTGGTCATCTTTACATAAGCAGTCATTAGGTGGAATTTTGTGAAAAGATTTTAAAATCTCAATAAAATGTATGTTAAAATAAAAGGGAATTATGTGAAACTTAGTTATTTAATAAGTATTTCTTCTTTAGATTTTTGAAACTGTGGTTCCTACAAGAGTAGCCTCAGGATTGTTGGAAGAAAAGAGGATAAATGGGTTGCAATAAATAATAAGAGAGAGAGTTTTGCAAGAAAAGAGCTAACAGGACCTAAGTACAAATTTAAGGCATTTGATAAAAATACATAATACTTTCCAAATAGTTAGTAGAACGTTGTACAAAAATACTTCCAAGAGATTCTTAAAAAACAGTTCTCCAAGGATGATTGTAGAGCAACATGATGATATGGAGGAGACAAAAATAATTTAAACATAGTAAACCAAAAGGAAAATTATTCTAAATTGATTACCAATGATTAGCTGGTTCTTGCTAATTAGAACTTTTATTCCCCACACTGCACCAAATATAAAGAATTATATGAAGTACTTTTTGCCCTTATGGAAAATTTGTCATTATATATATATATATATATATATATATGCAATATATATATTGTCAAATATATATGTATATATATATTTGAAAAATTAAATAACAGAAGATGTGAATAGTACAAAAATAATAAAGAGATATCATAAAATATATATATAAAATATATAATATATATATATATATTATGTGGCATAATGTACTTGGAGTTAACAAGACCTGGGATTAAATTCTACTTCTGATTCTTACTAGTTTTATAACAGTGGATAAATCATCCTACTTTTCTGAGTTACAGTTCCCTGAACTATAAAACGGAGATACTAATAATCATAAGATCTCACTCTCAGTGGTGCTGTAAGTCCCAAATACTGTTACCATGGGAATAAAGAAAAAATCTGGGGCTACAGAAAAGTCTGTGAAGCTATGTGTCCCAGAGGGTACTATGCCTTAGTATCAATCAAAGAAGTCTATCATTTTTTTGTTGTTGTTGTTGCTGTACTATTTCTTTTGGGTTTCTATAGCTAGATTTGCCATTATTAATTAGATGGGATTTTGCCCAGAACAGGGAGTTATTTTTCTTTTGGAGAGATCTCTCATTTATTTAGTATAGGGAATTCCCATGGAGGAATAACATCTATCAAAGAAGATTAGACCTTGATGGAAATTTATAGTCCTATGGGGTTGCCTGGGGGCAATAAAAGAAAGTAGATGACTTGCTTAGGATCACACAGCCAATGTAAGTTAGTTGTGAGTGAAATAAAATTTCCATCCCAAGTCAACTCGGAAGGTCAGCAGAAAAGTTCAGTCTCACTGGAGTTAGAATGGAGCACAATCCAGCTCAAGTCATGCCCAGCAAGTCTCTGTCTCTCTCTGTCTCTGTCTCTGTCTCTGTCTCTGTCTCTGTCTCTGTCTCTGTCTCTGTCTCTGTCTCTCTCTCTCTCTCTCTCTCTCTCTCTCTCTGTCTCTGTCTTTCTCCCTTTCTCTCTTTCTCTCTCTCTCTCCCTACCTTTCTCTCTCTCTCTCTCTCTCTCTCCCCCTGTTAGGATCTAATTTTTCAACTCCAGTTTTTAATACCTTTATCTTACAATAATCAAAGGTCACATTTATTTGGCCAAATTTCTCTGCACAATTTTCCAAACTGAGCTCTACTGTTTGAGTTCAGGATATAAACTGGCAAGTTTCTCTTATCTCAAGCTTTATTAACTTGCCTAAGTGGCAGTGAACAGGAAACCTGGTCTGTCCCAATCCCATATAGATACTAGGACATCTTATCTTTTGGGTAATGTTCTCATATCAGGCAGGACCACTACTCACACCAGCGCCTTCTGCATGCACCTCTACTTTTGTCCATGCACAAAAGAGAAAGATTCAAAATTTTGGTTTGGCGCCTAATTCTCCTTATCCTTCTTGAATCTGTAATGTTTAATTCTCTGACAAGTTGATAGCTGACTAACCACTAACCTTCTGAGGGATGATCAAACAAAAATCTGAGTGTGGGCTCTGTTGTTGATCTGTGAGTTCACCCAGAAAAGCAATATAAGTGTAGAGTCCTTTGAGGCTGACAAAATCGCTAAAAGAAAATCTTCATTCTGGTCTCCACCCGGTCAATTAAAAGCAAATTCAGGAATTAAGACACAGGGAGTTTATTGGACCACCCAAGCAACGAGCAGTTGGAATGGGGCTGGCAAAGACCAAAGGATCTTGATGGTTAAACTAGCAAAGTCAAGTAGGGAAACTGATGAGGAAATTTGGAATTATGACAATGATACCTAATTTAATTTTGAGGGGGCTGGCTCATTTATGGAGTTACAATCAAATTTTATATAAAAACAAAGGGATGTGTAATATGCATGTGATAAAAAAAGTTTCTGTACCACCCATCTAATAATAATTGCTATAACAATGATGCAATACATTATAATTACAAATTATATATATTATTATATCCTCACAATAATAAATAGTATTTATTTATTTTGAAGCATATGCATTGATGATCTACAGGAAATCTCTTCATTACATATTTCAACGTCCTTAAATTTTTCTTTTTTCCCATTGTTTTTTATTGGTATGAATATTGTTCTTGTTTGTTTGCCTTCTGGAGCATCCCTATGCTTAAGCCCTTTGGATTTCTTTGGATTCTTTAAATGTCTTATACTTATCAGTTCAGTGGAACTGTATCATTCCATCATGTTGATATATAGCCATTCACAAACTCTTGGGCATTTAGATTGTTTCCAGTTCTTCACAATTATAAATAGTATTATGAGCATCTAGGGTCCTTCTACCACTCCCTGCCTCAAAAGTGGCCTCAGTTTTATGGCCTTCTCCAGGTTCTCATTCACTCAACACTCTAGGATGTGAGCCTCCATCTAGATTACTAGATCAACTAGAAATGACACATTGGTTCAAAGCAAAAAATATTCAAACAACCAATAAGAAGGTATTTCTCTCCTTATACCCTGACTCGCAATACTATGATTTACCATATTATAAGTGGGGGAAGGCACTCATGGAGGGACACATGAAGAGATAACACAAATGATCAGCAAACAAACATAGTCTCCAGTATATGCAAATATGAAATCACTTGAGTGTGTGGAACAATTCACGTTCTCAATAGGGCAAAACTACTAATATCCTACGGCAAGATCTTCATTTTTGTCTCTTCTAGGTAGTGAATTAATTCTCCACTGAATGCCACTCTTGTATTCTCCACTTTGAGCATCTCCATGAGGGATCAGCTACTTCATAATTTTAAGCATTTTTCTTAGCTCCAAACATTACAACCTAGATCTGATATGAGCATAGTAGAGTATGAGTAGAATAACATGTATTTATTCATTGAATGTATATTTCTCATAATAAATTGTTAGAATATATTTTACCCTTTTCATCATACCATTGAATTACATTGATCTTGCAGCACACTGAAACTCAGATTTCTTTTAATAATAGATTACTGCTTTATATCTCCTTTATATCAGTTTGATGTTGGTTTTTGAGCCCAATTATAAAACTTTAGAATCATTTTGAATAAATTTCATTTTATAAGTTTCAACTCATCTTCCTAATATCTGCAGAAACTAGAATATGTGGGTAGATACTTTTAAGAACTATATTGTTTCTTTTTTTAAATAAATATCTCAAATTTCTATTTTCTTATTGAGGTATTTTGGGTATGATACTAACCAAAGTACAACATGTTCTCTGAGTCATAAAATGCCCTTTATTAAGTCACACCTGCACTCTTCCTACCAACAATGTCTCTTTTCTTATGGAAAGTAAAATAATTGGTAATATTCTACTTGTACATCGAAATATTTAATTCTAGGTTTTTCACTGGGTATTATGTTTGTAAGTTATTTGTAATAAATTACCATAATGATTGTGGAAAATGTTAGTGCTTAGTTCTTTTATATTTGCTATAGTTAAATGAAGCTGATAAGCTCAAATGTTATCTCTTCCCAAAATAAAACCTAAAAATTACTAACAAACACTTTTAAAATGAGAATGAAATAATATTGCAGTGTTCTGAACAAGATAAAATGAATTTTAGACTATGGAGAACAGTGAAAGTTGCTGTTCTCCTTTTTCTTGTTTCTCACAGTTTTCCTTTTTATACATCAAATAAAAGAAAAGAAAGGAAATAAAGAGATAATTGTTTGGCTCTGTGGTGGTACTTACTTAAGACTAAAGATAAAACTAAGGAAACCTGAAATTCAGGTCTAAGTGGAGGATAAAAGACTGAAAGAAATATTGCAGAAAGGATAAAAAGGAGTTGTTTTGTTTATAGGTTTGCAGTATTATTGTCTGTATAATGAAGAACATTAACTTTATGATTCATTCTAATTAGTTTATCACTTATGATCCATATGCAAACAAAAAACTGGAGCTATGAAAATTGCCTAAAACACCCTTTATTGCAATTCAAATTAATAAAACATATGCCCCTAATACTGATTGATAACCTACTATATTCAATATACTGTAATAAACTTAGGACATCAAAGACACAAAACTACTTCAGTTCTCATAATGCATATTTCCTATTGGGGAAGAGATCACATCAACAAATTCATAAAATTAAAAAAATTGAGGTCCTTTAACATCTGAGGGAATAAGAGACTTCAAAATGATTTTATACTTTATGAATCTTTTTATTTTATTTTATTTTTTTATTTTAAACCCTTAACTTCTGTGTATTGGCTCCTAGGCAAAAGAGTGGTAAGGGTAGGCAATGGGGGTCAAGTGACTTGCCCAGGGTCACATAGCTGGGAAGTGTCTGAGGCCAGATTTGAACCTAGGACCTCCCGTCTCCAGGCCTGACTCTCAATCCACTGAACTACCCAGCTGCCCCACCTTATGAATCTTTAAGAAAGATAAGGTTTCTGAGAAGGAATGATGATTAAAGAATTCACTTTCTACATGGGATATTTTGTAAGAATTCAGAAATTGGCATCATTTTCTTTTCAGATGTGTAAAGCAGATATAGCAAAGTACTTCCTTTTCTATATTCTCTTTGTGCTAAAATGTTTAAGTACTTTTTCATATTTATAATTGTCCACTCAATACTTTTCTGGATACTTTTCACATTCATTCTAATCTAAATGTGCATTACGCAGTGAAGTTGTTTTCTAGAACTCATTTTCATGATTCTAGAGAAATGTATGGCAAGGAAAGCTCCACGTCTGTCACACACATATATAACTCCTGAGTTACAAATGCAACCTCAGATACTCTCATGATGGGTGATTCAAATCCTGTCACTTAATGTCTGTTTCCTTCAGTAAAATGGGAATCAGAATAACAGAATAATCAGAAAATGGGAATCAGGATCACAAGAGATAATATTTGTAGAGCACTCAGCACAGAAACAAACATATCATAGGTATTTAATAAATGCTGGTTCCCTTCTTTCCTAATTGCTAGTGCTTTTCCTTCTAAACTACCACAAAATAAATTATTTCTTAAATTTAAATTTATGATTTATATATTTTACATGTCTTTTTTCTTTCTCTCATGAGAATATAAACTCATGAGCAGGAATTGTTTCTTTCTTCCTCTTCTTTCTTCTTCTTCTTCTTCTTCTTCTTCTTCTTCTTCTTCTTCTTCTTCTTCTTCTTCCTTCTTTCTTCTTTCTTCTTCCTTCTTTCTTCTTTCTTCTTCTTTCTTCTTCTTCTTTCTTCTTCTTTTTAACTCTTACCTTCTGTCTTGGAGTCAATACTGTGTGTTGGCTCCAAGGCAGAAGAGTGGTAAGGGAAGGCAATGGGGGTTAAGTGACTTGCCCAGGGTCACACAGCTGGGAAGTGTCTGAGGCCAGATTTGAACCTCGGACCTTCTGTCTCTAGGCCTGGCTCTCAATCCACTGAGCTACCCAGTTACCCCCTCTTTCTTCTTTTAACTCTAGAACCTATTATAAACCCTGACACTTAGAAGGTTCTTAATAAACTCTTGTGACCTGACTGATTAATATGTGTGAGGAAAAATTCTAAAAAACAATAATTGTAAACTTTCTTGATAATTTGTAAAATTGAAGTATTACTTAAAATAAATTATGGTTTATTACTTCAAATGTAATATTACCTGGTTTTGACTGGTATTTCTATTTCTAGATCGTTAAAATCCAATGCTACAATGTTTCATTGCCTAAAATAGTATCTTACAAGTTACCAAAAAAAAGGGAAAAAGGAAATCTGAAATTTCTTGGTGGTACTTAGCTTCAAAGAGTGCTGTAGTTTAGGGATTTTCAATAATAGGGAAAGGAATAATCTATAAATGTACAACTGCCTATAGATAGAATTACTGTCAACATGGAATTCTGAGGAGATGACCTTGAAATAGGATGGATAAAACTTATTTTGGGAATCATACAAAATATTCAATCCAGACAGGATCCAAAAATGCACTTCAAACTGAAATGGTAAAGATTCTATCCTCAGACAGCCTTTACAATTTCAGTATTAATTCTGCTACAATTAGCAATAAACATATGAATTTGACAGTATACTAAATGTATTATGTTTAGACCCAGAAATTACTCTTTCATGTTGGCGAGTTACTATGTTCAAAAATCTTCACTACTTTGACATGGCCAACAGAGCCAATACTACTGGTGCAACAAATGTTTTTTAGTAATAGCTTTTACTATTCAATTAAATATCTTTCCCCAAAGCAACACATATCTATGTGGGCAACTATATATTTTAAGAATTATAGCCACAAAGTGTTTCTCTGGGCAATTTGATGATTTGCTTTACAATTACAATAGTGCCATCTGAGAATAATTGGCTTAATAATCATAGTTTTAGTGCTAGTATCAGAAACTAGCTATTTTTTATTATAAGATCAAATCATCTGGCAAAAAGAAACATTTTACTTGGAACATAAATTCGATTAAATAAACAGCACCCTTTCATTTATTAAAATAAGAAGGGTTTTCATATTCGCCACAAAGTGCTTTTGTTGATTCCCGTCTTGGTAATATGTGAGGCTGAAGACACAAGATACTTATATTTTAATATCTAAATAAAAATATAAATCAAAAGCAATTTACTATTAAATACAGCTTTAGTATCTAGGGTCATAATGCTTAGGTCCATTTCTTTAAAGTACATATCTTAAGCAGTTTGGCTTTGAAGAAACCCCAATGCAATACATTTAAAAAGACAAAACACTTATTTATTACTTTGGCAAATCAAATCAAATCAATTTTCTTTATAACCCTTCTAAAAATGAATGTAGGATTTAAAAAGCATTTTGGATAGGCTGCATTATTAGACTATCCCTAATGGATTTGCAGATAAAACCATCATG
The DNA here is from genome assembly GCF_016433145.1 of Gracilinanus agilis. Lineage (NCBI taxonomy): Eukaryota > Metazoa > Chordata > Mammalia > Didelphimorphia > Didelphidae > Gracilinanus > Gracilinanus agilis. The sequence continues at coordinate 154,014,616 of NC_058135.1, forward strand.
ATAATAATTCTTTATAATTTTCACATTCCTTTTTTTAAAAAAAAGAACAAAGTATCCCAATGAACTATCCTTATTATTAAATTTTCAAAGATTAAAATTTAATGAACATTTCTTAAATTGAAAAATAGGTATTGTTTATGACAATGAACCATATAGGCTTTAATCCATGGTACAAGGCACAAAGCCATGTGAGCACTAGTAAGAGAACCTGAATAAAATCAAAATATAATTTAGCAAATGAAATTGACTATGCAAAACCAATGCTTTCTTTGGCCACCATGCTTCAGGTGCAAAAACACTAAAAATTTTAAATGTTCCTGAGGTGAGAAAGCATCCTTTCTATTGAACACAAAGAACCTGAGGCAAAAAAACAAAACAAAACAAAAACAAACAAAAGAACCTTATGCATCATTCTTTTTGTATTCTTCCTTTTCTTAGACTAGTGTCTTTTGTTCTCTGAGAAGTATCTTCTACACAATAAATGGCATATTTCATTAATTGGGGGAAAAGTAGGTTTTCTGTTTTGATTTTATTTTTGTTTGTTTGTATTTGCTGTGTGTGGTATGTGAAGGGAACCCTCCTTATCTTTACTCACTTTTTTGGGGTGTGTGATTTGTGTGGGCGTACAGATGAGTTCCTGGACTTCAAGAAATTGTTGCCTTTTACATGACTGCTGCCATTTCTCTTCTTGGTCTTAGCACCAAACTAATTCCACAAGTCATATATTTAGACATTTTTTGGCACTTACAGCTTCCTTTCTCCAGAGTTCTTTCTGAAAATAGTTAGCCTGCTCTTTCTGAAAATGCCTAACTACATTTTATCTGCCATAAGATTTGTTTTTTACTGTCTCACTTTATATTCTATGGCCTTCCAGTTCCCTGTTTTGTATTTGTCTCTACCATGAGGACTCTCACTTCTCCAACTATGCACCAAACCTGATTCAGTATTGTTACTTTGTTCCTATGCTTACTGTCTGCCTGGGAATCATCTTTCTTGAAAATAGGAAAAACCACTATTTGAGTACAAAAGGTCTGACCTCAGTTCAAATACTTTCACTTCCTAGATCTATAAGCCCAGGTAAGTCATGTAAGCTCTCTTAGCCTCAGTTTCCTCGTCTCTAGAATAAGATAATAATAGCACCTACCTCATAGGTTCTGAAATTTTCTAAGAATCAATTAAAATAATAAATGCTAAAGATTTTATATACGTTAGAGATTATACATATCATAACTATTATCATTGTTGTTAACCTAACTTTTAAATATGTGTTACAGATAAAATTAATATAGATGGATATATTTAAAGATATTAGGGTTTTATTAACAGCCATATTGATAATTTAAAAAGAACCACGTGCCTGCTAAGATCTAATACAAAATGCCACCATACCTTCCCCTTGGCTGCTTCATAGCCAAAGAGAGAATCCCAATCAAGTTCAGAGAATTTATACCTCTGTCTCCATAATCACACTTCCTGCCCACCTCTATTATGTAAAAGGAACCATGGGAAATGTAGTTTTCAAGTCCCCTAAACGTCTACAGGAAGTTTATATCATGGACCTCAATATTAAGATGAAGAACCCCAAATTTCCAATATCACATTCCCCCCAAGAGTGAAGAGAGACTGGTTTCCTCAAATGTTCTTGTAAACATTACTTTTAAATTACAGAAATTTGGGGATAAAAGAAAAAAGGACAAAAACAATGAACTAATGATTGCTAGCCTCATTGACAAAAAGCCAATTGGGGCAGTCCCCTTTGGCATAAGAGTGTAGATTTAAAATAAATGCATTCAATTCCCCATAGTTCAATCAACTGCACCCCAAAGTTCATTTGGATCTTCATGATCCAGTGAAGGTTCTTCAGGCATCTTCATGGTGCCTTCTCTGAACAGGTTCATTGTCTGCATTCTGGGAAGATGGCAAATTTCTTACCCTAAAATTACTCTCAAAAGAATTTAAACTTTACATTATAGATTATAAAACATACATTCCCTTCTGAGGAGAATTTTACATTCCCCCCTGAAATTACTCTCAAAAGAGTTAAAATTTTACATTATAAATTATCATACAGACATTATGATTATAAAACTTGCACATACCCCTGTGCAGAGACTACACACTGCACCAGAAGATCCAGAGTGAACTTTGAGACATGGTAAATTTGAACTGTTGGAGGGGAGAGTTGAACGTATTTATTTTGAATGGACACTTTTATGCCAGAAAGGGGACTGCTCCCTAAATGGTCTTTTGTCAATGGACCAAACATTGCTTTTGTTCTTTCTCCCTTTTATTTCCCTTTTATCTCTGAATTAATGTAAACTTTAATTTGATTATGTTTTCACGATCCATTGGGGAGACTGGTCTCCCAAAGGATCACAGGGGGGAATGTAAAGTTGAAAAAATCTTGTATACCCTGAAACTACATTACCCAAACTCCCTTTCACCATACCCATAATTCCTTAAGCTTTTTCTTATTGATTGTTGGTTTTTTGCAGGCTATATTGAAATGTTTTTTTTTTGTGTGTGGTCACAGGGCTTTTTGGCACTGGAGGTGGCTTGGTGAAGGGTGAGTTGGGGCTCTTTCCCCGCGTTTTAATAAATCCTTATACATATCATACTTTGGAGGCATTGAATATTATTAAAACTTACATATGAAAGAGGGTAAAATATATTCCCATTTTTTCAGTATACTTAAAGTATATGAGAAAAATCAGATTAAATTGGGATCACATTGTCCCCAATACCTAAAATCCCAAGACATTTGTCACAAATGATAGACTCTCATATAATTGTGGTATTATCATATTTTAGAAGATTTAAGAAGTTAGGAGAATTGTGAATTAGCAAAAACTAAATGAGCTTGTGAACATCATATAAGCCATGATTTTACCCTAGGCTGCAAATTTTGCAACTTCGCTTATTAAAATACTGAAGTGTTGAAAATTTTTCAAGTTTATTCTATGGTCAAATATATCTTCAAAACATACTTTTTTCACTTGATGATTTAGCCAAACTCTATTGTAGGGAAAGAAATTCTTTAATATTCTGTTATATGCAATCAGTGAAAGTCACAGGATAGTGTTTCTATCCAATTACTACCTCGTCTTTAATTAATTAAAATGGTAAGACAATGATTATTAAGAAGTATTAAAAAAGAAAGAATGTTAGACCTGAAAAGACACTTTAGGAAAATAGTATTGGATTCCCAAGGTAAGAATATAAGATATTAGGACTACAGTTTTAGAGCTAGAAGAGGCCTACAAGGTCATCTCCTCATTTTCAAGATGAGAAAATTCATATATAAGAACAATGGGATTAGAGTGGCAATAGTGAAAATGGAAAGAAAGTGATGATCAGAGAGATATTATAAAGGATATTTTAATAGGACCTGATGATTATTTGAATACAGAAAATAAAGTTTGCATTTAAATAGAGATTTAAGATGAGCAAATAAGAGGCTAACCACTACTATGGAAAAAACTAACCTAAATCTGATTGTAGATTCAAGGATACCATTCTTCACTTTATTTCCTCCATGAATTTATCTCTAGTGTAAGTAATATATATCTTTTTTCACAATATGATGAATGTAGAAATATATATTGTATAATGATACAAGAACAATTTATATCATATTACCTAATATTTGGGGGAAACTATGAGGACAATATTAGAAAATAAGTATTGTTTTATTAGTTTGGAGATAAGAAGTAGAGAAATTGGCTTGAGGAAAAATGAGACTTTCAAATAGAGCTGAAAGAGAGTGTTAATTTCATATGTTGGCAGTTGTAACAATTATTATATGACAGTTACATTCTCTGGGTGTGGCATTTTGGCAGTTGGATTCTGGCAGTTGACAGAACCACATGCAGATTTTTTTTTTCTCGCAAGGCTGGAGAAGGTAACATCTTTTCCTCTCTGTCTCTGTCTGAGTGAAAGACTTGAAGGAGTGGAATGTTTTCTTTTCCAACTTGGGAAACACTATTCATTTATCTGTTACTGTCTATAGACTGGTTAAACTCTGAAAAGAACAAAGAAAACTTGGTCTTTGGTTTGGACTCTGAGTCTATTAAGGATCAGAGTCCTAACCTGATTCTTGTTGAGACTTAACCAGCTAGCCTTGGCTATCTTTATAACTTAAACTCACAGTTAAGAATTATAGTGGTAGTTTTAGTTAGAATAGTATAAAATTTTGTTAGATCAGGGAGGATTAGTGTAGCCTGTGAACCACAGGAGAAGCGTTTCCTTGAGGAACCTGGGAGATTATTTGGGTGGAGGTAGAATCCCTTAGAATTAGAAATCCTTTTACCTTTATATATATTTTAAATAAAAAAGTTTAATTTTCTATACAAGAGTCTCTTTAGTATTCCTTGTGCCTGGCCCTGAAGGGAAGTTCATCTTTGAACTTCACTTCACTTTACCACTGAAGATACTTTTGAATAACATTTATCAAAAGTATCAGAATCGGGAGAGCAGCTGGGTAGCTCAGTGGAGTGAGAGTCAGGCCTAGAGACAGGAGGTCCTAGGTTCAAACCCGGCCTCAGCCACTTCCCAGCTGTGTGACCCTGGGCAAGTCACTTGACCCCCATTGCCCACCCTTACCAATCTTCCATCTATAAGACAATA
>NC_058135.1:154032369-154109138 GCF_016433145.1 Gracilinanus agilis
TCTCTCTCTCTCTCTCTCTCTCTCTCTCCAGGCTCATTTCTTACTGCCTATAAGCATTTTCATGTCTTCCCTTCTCTGAGAAAAAGCCTCACTTGGAACTTAAAATTTTTTTAAAGAATGTTAAAAATAAATAATAAATTCAAAATGAACTCTGAATCCTATAAAATAAAACTTAATCTAATCTTTGTTGTATCTTCAAATATTATAAAACATTTTATTATTAACTCACATTACATCCTACCAATTTTTCAAAGCATCAGTGTTTATTTCTTAATCACTTAGATATTTTTCAACTATCTTCCATAATTGGTCTTAAAAAACCAGTCAGTAATCATTTAAAAATTAGCACTGTTTATGGGACAGAAACTGTGCTAAGTGGCAGGGATTTAAAAATGAAGAGGCGGAAAAGGAGAGGCAACACCAGGCAACGTAAGGCCTACAATTTAGGGCAGGTAAAAAAAATACATAAAAGTAAACTGCAAGTTAAATTAAAAGTAATGGATGGTCTGGAGATTCTGGGAAGATCTTCCCAATCAGAGGAGAGGAGGAACTAAGGGCAAAGAGGTGATGGTAAGGTATGAATTAAAAAATAATGAGATCTAGTAGGATGATTAGGTTCTTAGGCCATGATAGAGAAACCCAAAAGAATCCTGCTGTTGATACCTAATGATTTTAGAATATGGAACAAAACACTTTACTTCCAATTTCTATAGGGGCCAATGGGAGCAAATAAGATTCCCCAGTGGACCTGAAAAAAATATGTATATTAACATGATCTGCCTCTTTGTATCAATTTATTTTGTTAATTATTTATTAATTCAATTATATTCTAATTCAGAGGTACTAGGGAGTGTTGTAGGCTACATGTGTTTCTGCAACCAGGTGTTTGAAATCTCTTCTCTAGACAATTTTCTAAGAATTTGTCAGGGGAAAAATTGCCAATCTACATTAAGAGAGGGAGTCAACCAGGGGTCCCCCAAACTAATGGATTTTAAGGTCTAGTCCCTATCTCTCCCAATTTTACTTATATTTTTTCCTCTAGCAACACAAGGAAGAAACTATGTAGTACTCTAACATATTCCTCCTTCTTTCCAAATAAATGGTAATAATATTGTTTCTGAGAGAATGCTAGACTGAGAACTTTAACAATTTGAACATCTTCCTAGACTTACAATTTAGCTGAGATTGATGGCTAGCAGACATAGTTGATAGCACTGAATGATTTGAATAATGCTTCCCAATTGTTGAAAGCACTAATTAGGGAAAAATCAAGGTGCTTTGTTGGTTTCTGAATAGATGGAGAGTGTTCTCTGAGATTGGAGAGAAAAAAAGTATAATGAGATTTGTAGTCTTAAGAACATTGATTTAGAACTAGAGAAGAAAAAAAAAACATAGAGGCTATCTAATTTAACTGTCTTACTTTATAGATGAAGAAATAGAGATACAGAGAAATATTGTGAAAGGGACTAGATTTGAACCTTAATGCTGTTTCAAAAATCCCTATTACTGTATCTTCCACTATAGGATACTATCTTTGAAGTTGGCATTGGATACAAAACAATAGTGGCCCCTTTTCAAAGATCACAATTTGGAATTTGTAAATCACTTTTTCACATTGCCTCATATGATAATGATAATCATCCTGTGGGTCAAGTTAAGGTATTATTATCTCCATTTTACAGAAAAATTAAGAGGCTCAAGAGATTAAGTCAAATTGCTAAAAGTGACTTAGATCTTCTGACAATAAATTCAGTGACCTTTTCATTATGCCACAGCATATTCCAGCTAGTTTTTCATCATATAGATTAAAAAATTTCTGGTTTATACATTTAAATATATATATATATATATATATATATACATATATATGTTTAAAAACTAAGTTAATAATTAAAGTCAGATTATTTTGTTTGTTTTTAGAATGGACTAGACATACTTTCAAGATGACAAGAAACAAAGTAAAATCTGAGGGTTGTCAGATTTCATCCTTAATGGTTTTTTCCCCATTTTCAAGGAGAGGAAATAAGATAATTTTATTAATATAAATGAAAGTTTAATATGATAAAATAAAACTTTTCTATGTCAGGAAATAGTCAAAAATTAATTAGACAATGTATTTTTGAAACATAAAATAAATCCTCTTATAAATATGTGTTGATTCATAAACATTGTTAATATTAAAATGTCATAGAATATGATTAATTTAACTTTGGAATAGTCTTTATGCCTTTGAAAAAATTGCTTCTTCCTGGAAGCCTATTGATACCATTATAATACGTCATCCTTAGTGAATAGGTGCCCAGATTCTTTGACTATTTGGAATTATGCATTAGGTAACATTTTTACTGAATTTACAAATTACAACAACATAAAATTATAAATTTATATATGACAGGAAAAATTCTCTAGGATTTCAATGGGATAAAAAACTGCTCTTTAGAAAATTTCTACCAAATCGGACCCACAAATGCTTTGTAATTTTTGGTGTCATAAGATTGTCTACAACACTGAGACATACATAACTTTCTCTTTGTCACACAGCACTTTCCTGACAGAGGTAGGGTTAAGTCTAAAGCTTCCAAACTATGAGATCTTTGAGAAACCCTTTCTTTGTATTCTTGGTGTTTGACATTGTGCCTGGCACATAGTATTTGCTTAATAAGTAAGGGCTGCTTGGCTGACTGTGAATCATCTTTCTATCTTCAATTTCGTGCTGCTTCTATATTTAGATGGTTCAATTCAAATAAGCTTGTCTCTTAATTTGTATAATTTCTTTTTAATACATGTTTACAATGTGTTTATTGAGTTCCATAAACTGATTCTGGATCAAACTAACACTAAAAAAATACAGTTTCACAATCTATAAAAGAAACAAATGATTGGCTAATGGTATGACATTTAAATAACAGATAATGTTTTGGTGTCAACACAGGGCTTCCATTAAGAATAAATTAAAATCTGGTAGCCGAAACAAATTAGATCATAGATTTTAGAAGCATAAGGGAGACAGATATCATGATTCAAGTTTCTTCACTTTATAGATGAGAAATTTAAGACTTAAAAAATTTTTAAGTCTTAACCAATCTCATACAAGCAAGCTCAAGTGAATACAGTGATATGTTAAATTTTGTTGTCTGGTTCCAAATCCAACATTCTTTTTATTGCTCTAAAATCAGAGAATACTCATCACAATGTGATCAAGATTATTATAACTTTGTTGTAATTTTACTTCTGAAAATTTAGGACAATCTAAATGTAGTATTTCGTAGATTATAACTTTTGAAGTAAAAAAAAAATGTTGCGTGATTGCAGAGTTGATTCCAGAGTTTTTAGCATAGCCCCTTCTTTTGCTGCAAAGTTTAAATCTAGATAATTCAAACTATTTTTATTTAATATTAATATTTAATATTCATTAAAAATGGTTTTTGAGATCAGCTAGGTGAAGAGAGAGATGGGGCAAGAAATGGGAGGTCCTGCATTCAAATTTGGCTTCAAACACTTCCTAGCTATGTGACCCCGGGCAAGTCATTTAACTCCAATTGCCTAGCTCTTACCACTCTTCTGCCTTTGAACCAATGCTTAGTACCAATTCTAAGACAGTAGATAAAGAGATTTAAAAAAAGAAAACAGTTTGTCAAAGTAATTAATTATTTTAATATTTACTGATAGCTATAAGTGTTTTGTTTTATCCTTTAGAATACTCATGTATGCTAAAATATTTATCTTCTTTTTTTTTCCCTTTGCTTGAAAATGTAGAAAAACTATAATGGTAAAACCTGACAATGCTCAGAAGAAGAATCACCCATCTAAAGGAAATATGTGTTTGTTTGCTACAGAAAATAGTGGCTATAGAGTTAGACTTCTCTTTGGGTAAATCTAGGTTCAAATCTCTCCTAAAGTACATATTGCCTGTGTGTAACTTGGAGTAAATCCCTTAAACTTTTTGGACCTCAGTTTATATATCTTTGAAAAGGGCATAGTATTATCCACAGTACTGCCTTCACAGGATTATCCCAGTGAAATGGGATCACATATGAACAGTTATCTGCAAATATTACAACACTATATAGAAGAAAAGTTGTTTTTTAGGTAAATTAAAGGGAAATGGGTCAGAGGTACTGAAAGAGGTAGTTAGAGTAAATTTTAAATCATTCTAAAGTCTTTGTAAGGTGTTGTTAGAGGAAATGAAAGATTATGCCAAGTACATAAAGGAGATGTTTGAAATCACACTTACTGAAACTGTCCAACTTCACAAGGATTTAAATCACACTGAAAAGTGGCAGCATATGCCAGTTCAAACACTTTCAAAAAGTCTTCCTGAAAGCCCTAATTTCAAGCAGTTACCAAGGAAACAGAGACCAATTAAGTAAATCAATTAACAACACAACAAATTTGACGTGATGGATGGAAATTGGCTTTAGAGAGGAAAATGGAAAATACACTTCTGACATAAAACTAATATATCAGGTAATTCAACTTACAGAAATTGAGAATCTGAGTAACAGTAACAGACTTTTCAGGAAGAATTTTAAATACACTAGATGTTGGATCAATTTTGGGGAAGCACTTGGAACCATCTAAGGGGCAAATGTTGAAGAAGAAAAAACTGATGGGTATTAGATTATTTAAAATCTGTTGAAACTAATGAAATGGGCTTAGAATTAAATGCAATATATCAATTTGAGGATAATTGGAAAATGGCAGAGGAAAATGTAAGGAATAGGACACTATCTTAAAAGATAACTAGAATCATATTACAACATGCTCTAAGAAAACTAGAAGGCAAGAAGGCAAGATAACAAGGCTGGGACGCAAAAAGCATGAAAAATATATTCTTGCAAAAAAAGTTCATTGAGATAGAAACAGAACCAGATAATTTTGCAGTTGAAGAGGATGTATATTAAGGATTAGTTAGGACAATCCCTCCTTTTACACTTTCAGAAACTGAAGCCAAATGACATTAATTGGCTTGTGCAAGGTAGCTCCTGTCTTCAGTGGGAGGTCAGGGTTTGGTATTCAGGTCTCTTACATCTTGGTCACATGATACAACACAGCAAGGTTACAAATCATTCCTTCCTTTGCTCATCTAACGTTATTTGTTGGCATTCTGTACTTCTGGAGGCCAAAGCAGTCAAGTCTAAGTGAATGAATTAAAAAATATTTTTAGACAAAAAGAAAAATAAGAATTTCTTGAGTTTATTTCAAGGAAAAGAAATGGGATAAAGGAAAATGTTTTCAATGGGAATTAATTTTCACAACAGGTAATATAACCAGTGATATTTTCTTTAATGTTTAAAAGCCCCTTTGTACTTTGGAAAGCATGATGGAAGAACATATCAAATGAAATTTGTAATATATTATATACTAGCACTTAGTTAAATTGGATAAATTAAACCCAGATTTTTATTTATTTCTCTCATTTAGGACAAATGCTAAATGATTACAAGAACCCCAATGATTAATGGATTTACCCATCTGGAATTACTTGGTATTTTTACCAAGTTCACTCAGAAGAGTTAATATATTAGTGTTATATCTATTGGCTTCCCTTTACTCTTGATCCTACTCCTAAAAAGAAAATTCTTTGAAAAGGAAATTTCTACAAATGCACTGAAATATTTATATATAGACAAAAGTTCTTACTTAATAATAATTGTTTTCTTTTAGATTTTAAAAAGTAAATCAATTTTGCCCCAGAAATACAACTCTGATGTCTTTATAACATCAAATGATGATAAAAGGAGTATTAAGGAGTAGGAAATCCTAACATGGTAAATAATTATGGAAGATTGATCTTCCATATTCTCAATATTCAGTATTCAATATTCAGTAATTTTAAAACTCAATGAATGACTCTATAATCATCTACTTCCTTTCCTTGTCATCTATCTTGTTCATCATACCATTAATTACAATTTAATTATACTTCTTGCATAAAATTGTTTTTGATATTATAATTCAACCTATTAATGGTCTCTTTTCTTTGTCCTTTGAATGAATTGCAGCTTTTGAGTCTTCAGATAGATTGAGATATTCCAAGATTTAGAGGCAGATAACATAAATCGGAGAATATTGATGTCAAGAGACTAGTAATTTTGTTGCTAGCAATAATATACAATAAAAAATAGAGAAAAGTCACAGTTCCAAGAGGCCTTTTTAGTCTTGCTCCAAGACCATTTCCCTGGCAACCCAGGGGTCATTATGGGCATTAAAAATAACCTAGTCATCTTGATGCAATTCCTTTGAAATTTTTGATGTGACATTCTTGGGATATTTTTAAACAACACATATATAAAATTATATAGGTTTACATAGTCAAATTATTTAGAATAATTTATCTCTTATCTAGGACAAACTCTAAAATAGTACGGCCATTTCCTATTTGAGTCTCCATAGTGTCCGCTTAACCAAATAATACCTCCTTATTATGCCACATAATTTGCAAAATAAGAGGAATTATAATTCCCATCTGTACTTCTGAAAGATAAAGTTATAAGTAAAACAAAATAATAATTTATAAGCTATATGAATCCCTTTTAAGAGTATATATAGCTAAAGTATCACACAAAATTTATATATCCATCCCTATGTTAGTTTTGAAAGTTGTATCACAAAGTCATCATCAATTTTTTTCCTGTTCCTGATAGGTAGTTTGTATAGAAGTTTCAAAAAATATTGTTTCTATTTTTCCATTAGTCCTCATTAACCATACTTATACCTTCAAGTTATTGAATTTATAAATATACATGTATATATGCTTAATGCTGTTAGTTAATGATAGCTTTTATTGAGTCTCTTCTTTTTACCACTATTTTTCAGTTATGAAGTATAGTAAATTGTTTCTTTTTAAATTTTAATTAAAATTTTCACCAATTATATGTAAAAATAGTTTCCAATATTTTTGAAAGCATTTTAAGTCCAGTATTGTGTCATTCCCTCCTTTTCCTCAACCCTTAACATGATAAGCAACTTTTTATAGATTTTAATATGTACAATCATGTAAAACAGTGGTTTCCAAACTTTTTTGGCCTACTGCCCCCTTTCCAGAAAAAATATTACTTAGTGCCCCTAGAAATTATGAAACTATTTATTGAACTCAGAATAGAATGTAATACAAAAAAAGTGTGGCCATCACCACCCTCCTGGATCATTGCAAGCACCCACGAGGGGGTGGTAGCACCCACTTTGGGAATCATTAAATTGTAAAACATTTCCCCATATTAGTTATTTTATGGAAGGAAACTTGAATGGAAAAAAAATAAGAAAAAGAGTGAAAGAAGTTTGCTTTGGTCTGAATACAGATTCTATTAATTCTTTCTCTGGAAGCAAATGACATTTTTTCCCACGAGTCCTTTGGGATTATTTTAGATCCTATTGCTGAGAACAGCTAAGTCATTCACAGTTCTTCATTGTGCCTTTATCTTTCCAATCTACATGACTTCCTTGGGAATATATATTTAAAATATGCAAAATAAAAATACACATTATATGCCTAAAACACAAATGTATGTATTTTGTTTTTAAAAAGATTAATCCATTAATAGCTTTCCTTGCTTGCAAGCTCTTTGATGATAATCATATTAGAAAATGTTTAAACTAGTTTAACAACGAAGGTAAGGTTGACTTACATGTTTCTTCTTCAGTAATCTCTAGACAGTGTAGGGATCATGGAGTTGATTAATTATAAAAAACAAAAATATATATTTATGTTGAGTTATTGGAAAGATAAAGGCAATTGTCTGCAAAACAATAGAGATAGAGGCCTTCAGAATAATTACTGACTTCTCTCTAAAAGAGGATGTCAAAAGAAGTTGTGTGGTCTTTTAAATCAAATTAGGAGGAGGCTAGAAAGCTTATTCTGAACATCATTTGACCTGACTTAACCAGATAGAGTTGGTCTATTCTTGAGTTTTCAGGACTTTTTCCCCTTCTCTACGCAGAGAGCTTTTGAAATGCTTGAATTTTCTTGTCATAATGCATTTGTTCTGGCCTATAATTGAGTCAAAGTTCCTTCCTTATTTGCAGGCCTTCCATTTTTGCATTTGTGAAGTCTGTAGCTTTGTGATTTCACATACCTAATGTGGTCATCCAGAGATATTCTCTTTCCAGAAATGATTTAGAGAGTTGTATTTTTCAGATAATGTAATAATATTCTATGATTTTTAAACATAATGCTTTGATAGATTTTTAAAGATGTTTGTAATCAAAAAGCATTGAATAAATATCAATTAATGTAACTTCTCTTGACCAGTAACTAATTTAGTTTAGTGCCTCTAATAGGACCTTGGTAAACGTTTGTTAAATTGAATAGCATTAAATCATTAGCAAAGTAAGAAGAGGACATAATGGAAAGAATTAAGAAGATGACTAACAAATATCTTGGATTTATATAATTATTAAAAAGTACAAACAAAAGAACTACTTATAAAAGTTATGATGTTGGAAATAAAATTCTAAATTAAGGATTTCTCTAATTTTTATCCAAAACAACTTTCAAAATTCAAACAATGGTAAACTATTATTAGAAAGTGCATTGTGTCAGCACTAGATCTGATTAACTAATTGTACTTCAATATTAAGTGAATTCATTTAATTAGCTGCTTAATTACACAGGCTGTTTTCATTACATAGTCAAGACAAAAGGTAATAAAATAATAGATTTAGAACTGAAAGGGATTGTAGAAGCCATTTAGCTCAACCTCCTTATTTTACAAATGAGTCTGTTGGTCAACAAATATTTAGATGAAGGAATCCGACACAGATTGGTTAAGTCACTTGCTTTGTGTTATGCAGGTTGTGTTAGATTCAGGATTTGACCCAGGTATTCTTGACTACAAGTCAAGAATTCTATCTACTACCCTAAACTGTGACAGGAAAAAAATATTTTAAATATTGTAATGCAGAATTGCTGCAAGAATCTCTTGCATTTGCAAAATCACCAGAAGCAATCCTGGCAGTTAGGAGAAAGGAACGTTGACCCAGGCAGTCCCTGGTCTCATGACCAGACCATTGGAGCTGGCACTATAAATATCACTGGAGAACCAACTGTGGGGTTCTGATTTCCTTGACCTGACCCAGACATCCAGCTATGCCCTTGGACTCTCCCTTGGGCCCCAGGAAAAAAAGAAAGAGAGAGAGAAAGAGAGAGAGAAAGAAAGAGAGAAAGAAAGAAAGAGAGAAAGAGAGAAAGAAAGAAAGGAAGAAAGGAAGGAAGAAAGGAAGGAAGGAAGGAAGGAAGGAAGGAAGGAAGGAAGGAAGGAAGGAAGGAAGGAAGGAAGGAAGGAAGGAAGCAAGCAAGAAAGCAAGAAAGCAAGAAAGCTAAGAAAAAGACAAAGAGCATATATTAGACCATATATTTTCTTATTCTTCAATGAAGGGTATGCATTAGAATGACTTTCACTCTTCTGCATTCTAGAAACTTCATTAAAATCATTGAGGTAAAACCAGGATTTGAGAGACATCATGCCCTAGTGCACAGAAACGTAATCAGGGGAGCAGAGTCTGATTCTTATCTCAGAGACTAGATTTGAAATAACTTAAGCCCATAGACTCAATTTCCCCATCAGAAATTGGGAAGAATGATATTTTTACCACCAACCTCACATGGTTGTTATGAGGAAAGTACTTTGTAAACTTTAAGGTACTATATGAATGTGAATCATTAATTCTAAAGTGATTAAGTAGTTGTGTTCTGAATGGAGTCTTCTTAAGCTCTTTTCAATGTAAGAGAAAAAATATTTGTCTAAGATATTTTTAAAATATAGTTTTAATCATGCTCTAATGACCTCCTCAAATTGAAAGGAGCCACACTACTTCTGAGTTACTTAACATGCACCTAATCTTTGAAGTTTATTGGACTCACAAATTTTAGTCTAATTTTAATTTTTCTCATTTCTCATTTATACTTACAAAAACAATAAAAGCTATTACATTGTTAGTAAATTCTTTTTTAATCTTATAACATAACTTATAATATGATATGGACATTAGTTAAATATTTTAATATTTATATTTGGTGCTCCATTATGAAAACTATATCAAAACTTTATCATAGTTTTAGCATATATCAAAAATTGAGTATCACTAAGCTGGAGAATGTCTCTACATTCAGAGAAAACTGAACAGTGACTAGGACAGCTATTTAAGTGATGAATATGTTACAACAACTAACTGAAAAATTTAAAAACTATTCAACACAATGATAAACCATGAGTCCTGAAAATGAAGATGAAATATGCTCCCTCTCTTAACAGAGATATGATGAATGTCAAATTCAGAAGGATACCTATACTTTCAGATATGATCAATGTGAGAATATGTTTTGCTGGACTATATAACTGTTAACTGAGAGCTTTATTTTTCTCTCTGTGTGTGTGTGTGTGTGTTAATTTTTTTCCATTTAGATAGTAATAAGAGTAACAGACTAAGAATGATAAAAACAAATAATATTTTTGCTATAGTGTACCACAACCTTGTCAATATAACTTATTTCTGTGCAGCAGTGTTATTCTGAATTGAAAACAGGCACTGACTGAACAACACTGCCATAGAGGAATGCTGAAAATAAGGTTTTTCAATGAACTGCTTTGATTTGGCAGAACTGTTCTTGATATTGATGGTAATGAATTGGAATTATTTACTGAAAACAAAATGTATTACACACATAGAATTTAAAGTGGATATCACATTTTTAAAGATAATTATATTTTAGGACATATACAATGTCAAAAAAACATAATATCAAAGGTCTGTGACAAAAAATGCACTAACAGCACACTTAAAGAGATGTTTATCTCTCCATATGGGATTTGTAGAGCTGGGAAGGAACTTAGATGTCATCTAATGTGACCATCTCATTTTAATTATAAATGAATGGTATGGTGATTTTTCCAAGGTCACAATGTAATGTCAAGGTGACTTTTTTTTCAGAATGAGAATTTGAAAACATGTTAAACATCTGCTAAAAGGGATATATTTGTCATCTTTAGAATGGTGTAACTCAGTCATGAGTGGTTAAAAATAATTATTCTCAGAAACAATACTATGAATAAAAACTTCTTAATACTATGCATATAATTAAACCTATTTAAAATAATTTCATTAAAGCTGTAAAATGACTTTTGCTCAATTCTTTTGTACATGAAATCTGCTACCTCATTAAATATTATTGAGTCAGGTCCTGCCATTTTGTTCAAAATTATGTTTCTGGCATTTAACTATTCAGCCCTAAATGTTAAGAATGTCGATTATATAAGCATCCATCTCTTTCACTACTGTATCCTATCAAACATTAATGGTGGAAGCGTTAATTCATTTCATATTCTTTCGGTTATCTACCCTGGAGAAGGTTGATATTGTAACAGTGTTCTGACAACCTCTGGTAAGTAATTACTCTTAAAAAATATCTTGGTAAACTCAATTTACTCCAGAGGTCTTTAAAATGATATCTCATTAAAATGCAATGCTTTTTCAAATGACAAGGTCATCCAAAAAAGCAAAACTGCACTTTATCTTTATCAGAGAAATACCCCATACAATAAAAACCTCACAACTTAAGTTTCCAACTAGAATAAAGATAAGGTGATTCTTTCTTGTATTACCCAAGAAAAGATAAAATGCTTTTCATTAGATTAATAATAAAATTGAAACATAATATGATACCATAAGGAGGAGATATGGTCCTTTTTGTATACATTTAAAATATCAAACTGAAGTCAAATAATGTATTCAAAATTGCTTACTGTGAGATATCATTACTTTATATAATTCCCCTAACTTATGAATGCTTCCTTGTTCTTTCAGTTAATTTTACAATAGGCTTAGTATGAGTCCCAGTTATATGCAGAGTACAATTCAAGAAGAACCTGGGATCTCATCCCAGTTCTGAAACTTACTGGTTATTTCAGTAAGGGCAAGTAATTATCTGTCTCTGACTCACTTTGCTAGCCTGAAAAATAGAATTAAAATGCTCATGGAATCTTCCATACAGGTTTATTTCTTAGCTCAAAGAAGACTATGTTAAAAGTTTTGTCATATTTTAATAACTAATTGATGACTATAACAATTATTACTTATCCTTGTTTATATTTCTGTTGTTAATATTGTAATGTTGCCTTGCTTATTTTTAAATATTACTGAGATAGAAATGAACTTAGATGAATTTTTATCCTAGAGTGACTTTATAAGAATATCTAGATTATCTGCTCACTAGAATGTTAGCCTTAATGTCAGAAAAACCTTACTTACTGATCCTGGGTTAGTTACTAAACCACTCAGCCTCAGTGTCCTTATGTAATATAGGAATATCTCCCAAGGTTGTTATAAGAATGAAATGAAATAACATGTAAAATGCTTTGTAAAACTTCAAGCAATAGATACATGTATCTATTATGCTTACTGGTTAAATTATTTTTTCACATTTTCATAAAAATTTTAATAATCATCCTCCAATATTTTGCAATCAATATGCTTCTCCTTTGTCCCTCTCTCACCCTTCCCAAAGATGGAAAGTAATATGATATAGCTTTAACATATATTATCATATAATATATATTTTCTTGTTCATCATGTTGTGAGACACATACTGATTACAGCAGAGAAAAATGAAACAAAGTGAAGAATTGTATTCTTCAGTCTGTATTCAAACACTATGAGTTCCTTCTATGACAGTGTGCTTACTCGTATAATGGCTATTGGACAGTTGTATTAAATAACTGATTTCTGTAGTTGCATGAAAAATATTAGGTCATATGATTATATTTAGTAGATTCACTGAAACCATCCTTTTTACAATTCTACTTTGTCAGCCATTTCCTGTTTTAATCCTGTTTTTTCCCCTTTTTTAAAAAGAAAATTTCTTTTTCTTGACCTATTTTTGGCTCAATTCATGGAAACACCCAAGGATCTTAGCCATTTCATAGGTTCCATGTAGAGGTACAGCTTTTTCAGTTATGTTGGACAAATTCAGGGTTATATTCTTACTTTAAGGCTTTACCATTGCTTAGTGGAATAATACTAATTTATTTGAAAAGTATTTCTTTTATCATTCTATTATGTGCTCTAGAAATGTGCATTGATCCCATGCTTTCATTTTTGCTAATCAAGAATTAAATAATCTTCTTATACTTGCCCATATAAAGGGGCAGGCTAGGTAGTACCTAGTCTAGAATCAGGAAGACTAATATTCCTGAGCTCAAATCTTACTGCATACACCTATCATACTTGCACAAATTTTCACATCTGAAAAATGAGCTAGAGAAAGAAATGCCAAGTGGGGTTGCCATGAATGAGACGAAATGGAAATGATTGAACAACAATATAGATTTCTTAGGCTAAGGATGAACCTTATATTTAGTAATTTTATATGAGTTTCATTAGAATACTTTCTCTATCCATTATGGTCCATTTTTATACTTCTCAAAGTATAAATTAAGAAAGATAATGTGTAGGTGTAAATGGTTTAAAATACATTATTTTGATTGATCAAAATTTAGTATTCCAATAAATTTCTTAATATATTCAGCCGCGCTTTCACTTCTTGTTGGAAAATTTAGTATGTCTCAATGGGAGGAGACCAATATAATTGTATATTTGTCATCCATTGATTCAATGTGATGTCAGGATTTGAGCTCAGATTTTCCTGTTATCTTTTCTTAGAGCACATTTAAAAAAACATTATGTATGAAGTCCAAGTAAATGTTTATGTAAATGGATAAATATTTTATGTAATGGAGAAATTTAATATATTTGATGAAGACTTATAGCTTGATATTATATAAGTACATAGAATAATTAACAGAGAGCTCTTAAGTGGCTCAGTGAATAGAGTACCTCTTTGGTGATGAGAGATCCTGGGTTCAAATGTGGTCTCAGATATTTCCTATCTGTGTGAACCTGGGTAAGCCATTTAACCCCCATTGTCTAGATCTTACTGCTCTTCTGCCTTGGAACCAATATACAGTAGTGATTCTAAGATGGAAGGTTAAGTGTTTTTAAGAATTAAGTAATATAATTAAATAATGAATAATCTTCACAGAAAATGCCTACATTTTATAAATTAATTTAATTTTGACATGATTGTGCCTAATATAATGAAAATATGGAACAGTTTTCCACATAGATGCAAACATTCTAACATTTACACTATTTTTGTGGCCACTATATATATGGTACAATGCATCAATAAACCACAAGTGCAAAATTGAGTTAAAGGCTTTGCCATCATTCGAATAAAGGAGTACAAGTGTTATGATGCTTTAAGGAACCTTGTTCAATAATCAGCAAATATATAAGTTGCTCTTTTCATGCTAGGATTTTTTGGCATACTGCTTAATTATGGGCCAATGTATTATTTTATTTTAAATATATATAATATATATTATATATAGTTTAGATAACTCATAATAAATTCTGCTCCAGTCTTTTATTTTGAATCTCTGTGTGTCATCCTGCTTCAACTGTGTTTCTTGTAATCAACATATAATGGAATTCCATTTTTTTAATCCACTCTGCTATTTACTTCTATTTTATGGGTGAGTTATTTCCATTCACATTTTGCTTTTTGTCACACCCCACTTATTCATCCTTCCAATTGCCTCCCTCTTCCCTTGTATTATTCCTTTCTACATCTCTGTGGGGTAAGATAGAGATCTATAACCCACTGATTAGGGCAAGATATAATTCTATATCCCACTTGTTTTATCCTCTCTGAGCCCTTTACTATGAGAGTAAAGCTTAAGCATTGCTTTTCACCATCCTTATCCTCTCTGCTCTAATAATTTTTCATGCTTTTTTATGTTATATAATTTACCCCATTCTATCTCTCCCTTCCCTTTTATCTCAGTGCAATCCTCTCTTTCAGCCCTTGAATTATTTTTTCTATATCATTCATATGCATAAAACATATCATACATACATATCATTCCTTATCATCACATTTACATATACACCATACACATCATATTATCATAATCAGCTTACTTTTTCACCCTCTTTCTGATAAATTCCTTCGATCTACTCTTCTAGTATGGGTAAGTTTTGAGAATTACAGAAATCCTTTTTCCATGTAGACATATAAAATTTTGAATTTTTTTCCTTTTTTTTAACCCTTAACTTCTATGTATTGGCTCCTAGATGGAAGAGTGGTAAGGGTGGGCAATGGGGGTCAAGTGACTTGCCCAGGGTCACACAGCTGGGAAGTGTCTGAGGCCAGATTTGAACCTAGGACCTCCCATCTCTAGGCCTGACTCTCAATCTACTGAGCTACACAGCTGCACCAACATTTTGACTTTTATGAGTCCCTTAAATTTTCTCTTGTATCCCATGTTAAGACTTCATTTTTTTTTGTTTAGGCCTGGCTTAGTCCTCATGCTTGGAATGCTTGGAAATTTTCTATTTTATTTAATGTCCATTTTTCCACTTAAAGAATGTACTCAGTTTTGCTGGACATGTGACTCTGGGTTGTAAACCCAACTCTTCTGCCTTCCTGAATATCATATTCCAAGCCTTTCAATCATTTAATGTAGAAGCTGATATGTCCTGTGTTCCTGACTGTAGCTCCATGGTATTTGAATGGTTTCTTTATGGCTGCTTTAGGAATTTTCTCCTTAGCTTGTTGGCTCTTGAATTTAACTATTACATTCCTGGAAGTTGTCATTTGAGGATTTCTTTCTGGAGATGATCTATGAATTCTTTCAATTTCAATTTTATTTTCTTGTTCAAGGATCTCTGGGCAGTTTTCTTTGATAATTTCTTGTAGAGTAATGTCCAAGGTTTTTTTCTTGATCATGGCTTTCAGGTAGTCTAATAATTCTCAAAATGACTCTCCTAGAACTATTTTCTAGGTCAGTTGTTTTGTTTCCTCACCAAGTGATACTGTGCTTGGAGTCAAATTCCCACCCAGAATTTACATGACTCCATAGAGTGCTCATCTCTATTTCAAGTCATATATCAGCATAATTGAATATGGAATTGAAAAGAGAAGTCTTTATCACATAAGACTTACAGCACTTCTTTCTTCTGGGAAAATTGAGATGACTGACATTATTTACAATAAAAAAGATCTTTACTTCTAGTCTCCAGGATCACTAAATATTGAAGATCTACACAAAATCATCTTTATCTTAAAAAATAAAATGAGCATTTAATATGTAGTACAGGTGGCCATGGGTTTCAAAATCTTGGCCAATAGAGCACAAAGTCTGGCCAGCTTCAGGAAGACATGTCATTGGAAATATGTTCATCTGACAATGTATATTCCTTGGATTCTCCAGATATTATGAAATCAGAATATCTAGTTAAAAATCCTGTATTGGATACATGCTACCTGTGTGACTCTGTGCAAGTCTCTTAACCACTCAGTGCATCAATCTCCTTCCTCCCAAAATGAGGGATTTATATGAGATGGCCTCTGAGAATCATTCTGGTTCTAGAACAATGGTCATATAAATTTATTTAGCCAGAGCAACTTGTAAAGAATATCTAATAAGTTATGGAGAAGTTCCATTCAGTGAAATTTAATGAAAAATCACATTGATTGAGTTTTTTAAAATAAAAATAATGGACAGTTTTTAAA
Source organism: Gracilinanus agilis (assembly GCF_016433145.1). NCBI lineage: Eukaryota > Metazoa > Chordata > Mammalia > Didelphimorphia > Didelphidae > Gracilinanus > Gracilinanus agilis. The sequence continues at coordinate 154,048,943 of NC_058135.1, forward strand.
ATAAAAGGAATTTGCATTATTTCTTACTTTTTTGGGAGTCCATAAAACACAGAAGTCAGAGGTGTGCAGAAACATCCAGTTTGTTTTGAGACTTTGAGTTTTTTGGTCCTATAGATTTTATAAAAACAGGAAAACATGGATTATGAATAGGATAAGATGTTCAGATCAGGGATCCTGAACAGAGTTTATGAAATAGATTCCAGAACAAGAATTGGGACCTGGGTACACCCCCCCTTTCTCTTTCCCTTTCTCAGGTGCCTTGGTCATGAATTGATGGGGCTAAGGGACAGGTTTCCCCATGTCAAAACCAGCAGAGTATGTAGCAAGGTAAGGGAAAATGTGCAGACACCTTCTTCATAGCAGAGACTTTTGATAATATTCCTATTCCTATTATATCTTATTTAAATTATATGCTTACAATTTATGAAACTCTTTTAGAGGAATCCTTATAAGTGATTAAAATTATTTAAATTTCTTCTGACTTAGAGCACACATTCATTTAAAAAAACAAAAAATTATGCTTCTACTAAGAAAGCATATAGTCAGGCATGAGAAAGTATGTATAATTCTGGATGGCTAAAATTCCTTTGCAATGTTAGAATATTCCTATTGATGTTATCAGAGATCTATTTATACATGAAGGAATGTGTTGGACACTGAGCTAAGCTCAGGGTATTCAAAGATGAAGAATAACAAAGCACTTTTTTCCAGATGCAAACAAAGAGGCAGGATGAAACATTTGAACAAACAAGTATGACACTACAAAATATGGTAAAAGACCTTAAATATTGAATATTTGAGGAGAGAAAATAGCTTAGGAGGATTCAGGAATACTTTCATGGATGAGACAGTACCTGAGGCAGGCTCTGAAATCATATTTCATTTTAATTAATGAATTATGTTATTTCCTTTCTGAATAATTAAGTTCTGCAAAGACACAGATTGGTGAGTTGGAAAATATACTTGTCAGAGTCAGACATCTAATGTTTGCCAGTTGTATGGCTGTATTCAAATTGCTCAAACTGCCTGAGCCTCAGTTTTCCCATGTGTTGAAAGGAGATAATAGTAGCACCTACTTCAAAGAATTATTATGAGCCTCAAATGAGTACATAATACCTATCTCCGTGTGTGATGTGTGTATATATGTATGTATATGTATAATATACAAACACACATATATATACACATATATATATATATATACATATGTTCATTTATTCTAAAAGAAAGTTTTCTTCTAGAAACCCTCCATTTACAGACAGAATATGCTATTATAGTAATTTTTATGAACATCAATTATCATGCTATGCTAAAATAAAGTCATACTCCTAGAGACTATGAAGTGCGAGTGCCTGGATGTACCTCCTTTTTGTCCATGTCAGGGCCATTATTTCTTATTATTATCAATATTCTTTTCCCTTATAATGGTCCTTCAAATTATCTGCTTCTATTCAATGAAAATATGGGAAAACACATGACTGATAAAAAGTGATTAAAGGCAAAAACACATTTAGGTAATTGTATAGGAATTAAAGGTTGATAGGGAAGATTCGTGGATGAACTGAACTAGGTCTTCAAGGAGGTAAGAATTTTGTAAGCTAATGGGAAATGGGACAATATTCCATAAAGAGGAACAAACACTAGTGGAAAAATGGTAGAACCTAAGCAGCTTATGTTTGAGCCCAGTTGAATTGAAAAAATAAAAATCAGGTCATGGTAACTTGTTCTATAGTAAGATTCTGAGATTGTTGTCTGCATATTTTAATAAATAACAATAGCTTAAGACAGATTTCATTTTGCAGTGGTTCAAATCCCAGCCCATATGACATCTAATAGGACTTGGGGTTCTTCATGAATCCTTTACAGGTCAACAATTCTCTGAAAATATTGTCAAATTTATATTCCTCATGAGAACACATTCCTATTTCATCTGAACCACTTCACCTGTTTATGATTTGTGGTAAATATATTTGACTGCCAACTTCCCTGTTAATATTTTAGTTTATGGAATCCCTGATAATATAGTATTCTCATATCTGCATCCTGTCAAGTACTTGGATATAACTGTATGCATTTAAATTTCATCATTATCATTCAAAAGTCCTTTATTGAGATACACTAACTGGATATACACCATAATAAGACACTGAGGTAAAAGATGAAAAATGCAGGGAGCCATAGGAATATTTGGAGTCATTTAAATTGGGCATTAGGATAATTAAAATCCATTAGTAGCCTGAAAGATTTCTTAAGAATTTTGCTTTTAGAAGTGGTTGGATAGGGTATAGCAGTCAATCATTTCAGAAAACTATTTATTACCTTTCTATAATGGCAATTATTATTACACAATAAATGGTTAATATGCCATTAAATATGTTACTTACCAGTTAGTTGTAAGTAAGTTCTGACAATTTCAACACTATCATATTATTCTAGAACAAAAATGTCAGTCAAATACTCCAGAAACCAGTAGGAATGATGAGTTAATTCCTACCTATCTGCTAGAGTTAAAAAAACTGCTTTCACACTCAGGAAAGTGGGACTGAGAGCTCAGACTATTATGGTAAATTGCCCTACCTTTATTTATATTCTGCCCCTTAACTCCACATCTTCTGAACACCATCCTCCTTTGCAAAGCTGTCCTGCCCAGGCCTCATGGCCCACTTCCTATTATTAGCATAGCAAAATGGGGCTCAGATATCCACACTCCAATCTTTCCCTATTGCTGAAGTAAACACCTGCTACATCACAACTACTAGTGCCCAAACTATATTAGCCTTCACTCCCACTCTTGAAACTAACTAAAAGCCTGTCTTCATCTTCTGTATCACTACCCTAGACTCATTGACTTCAGTTATTATACCAATGATTAAATAGATGAAACTAGTCCTTCCTACCTTTTCCATCCCAGATTGTTCATTGAATAATTTATTTTAACCCTTGTACATCGGTGTATTGTCTCATAGGTGGAAGAGTGGTAAGGGTGGGCAATGGGGGTCAAGTGACTTGCCCAGGGTCACACAGCTGGGAAGTGGCTGAGGCCAAGTTTGAACCCAGGACCTCCTGTCTCTAGGCCTGACTCTCACTCCACTGAGCTATCCAGCTGCCCCTGAATAATTTTTTATAAGCCTGAATTTTCCCTTAGGAATTCACATTGAAATGGAAGAATTGATATGGAAGAAGTGTCAAAATGACAAACTAAATTCAAAATGAAAAATTGTAGATGTATTGATTTCCAAATCATAATTCCATAAAAATTGAATTTAAGTAATAATGGAAAAAGTCTTACAAACTACATGGTACTAGGGTGGGGGAGATCTAATAAAAACAACAAGTTTAATAAAAATCAGAAAAAGAATGGTACATTTAAAGACAAAGACAATAACAATATATATCCAAACCAATGGAAAATAATATACATCACTACGTATCTATATAAATAACAATGAAGAAGAAATATACTTAATTTAAAACCATAATGAAAGAAAGAAAAAAATAGTATTTTTAAAAGATTATAAAGGCAAGAAGAAAATATGATTTAAAAATTAAAGAAAATTTAATTAATATTTAGTTTAAAATAAAACAAAAATCATTAGTATATTCAATCCAAAAATAAGAGAAATAAAATAAAATATGTTTTAAAAAATAAATGGACACAACAATTAAAAAGGAAAAGAATATTATACACAGAGGTCTCATCTAACATATTTGAGGAGTATCAGGTGCTTAAACTGATAAAACAGGAAATAAATACTCTTAAACAAATCAATTTAAGAGAAAAGACAAGTTTCAAAGTATTATAAAACATAAAATATTTTGTCTCGTAATTTTCACAACTGAATCCTTTCAAACATTTTAATAACACATCATTATGATAGAGATAATATATTATCTATAGGAATACAGAAAAAGAATATATTATTCAATATCATGAACAATAAATTAATTTAAAATTAGAAAGAATAAAAACAAAAATAAATGTATAGACTGATTTTATTAATGCATATTTATGCAAAATTAAATATAAGCTAATGTGATTCTGAAATATATCAATTATATATTGCTTATCCTGAACAAATATATATTGATGATTTTTTTAGCAATCCAAAAAAAAGTATCTCTCTTGGTCCTAAATAAAACATAATAATATGCAATGGAGAAACATTAGACATGTTCCCAATAAAATAGTCATAAATCAAAGATGGACACTGATTGCTTTCTTTTCATATTAATTTAGGAATTCTAGAATTTCAATAAGAGCAAGGTATTAGAGGAAACATATTTGAAAATGAAGAGGTCAATGTAATTATTTGGAAATGATAAATTTAAAATTCTAAAATCCTCAATCAAAACTATTAATAAAGATAGACATAATTCCATTAAATCTAAAGGATTCAACATGACCCTATCTCCAAAATTTAAATCTCAATTTATTACTAAAATTATCAAGAAAACATGTTTTCAAAATGTTTCATCCTGAAAAATTCATCTTTATGCCATCCTGCACCCCCTTGACCATTAGCAAGTTTCTTCCCAATCTTTCATTTGAAAGAGAAAACCAGGTTGGCCAGACTTCATTTTCCTCCCAGCTCTGCTTCTAACTTCAACACCAACACCAGATGTCAGCTATATTTTGTCTTGGAGCTCTCCTTATCACTTGTAGACTTCCTATCCTGAAAAACTGATTCATCGAATTTGCCCTGCTCCTACTGTGAGTTCCTTTTGGGCTTCCTCATCTTGGAACATCTAGGCATCAATATGGTCTTTACCCATAATATTCTTCTACAATGTGGACCTGCTTTGAGGGAGGAGTCTAAGCTGAGTAAAGATCATTTTTCTCCTTGCTTTCTTTTGGCTTTAGGAATGTCAACAACACCAAGTTCTTACAGTGGTACACACACACACACACACACACACACACACACACACACACACACACACACTCCTTTCTGTGTGTCCTAAGGATAGGAAATATATTTTTTCTTGTAATTGTGTCCCCATGTCTTATCACAATTCCTGATTCATGGTAAGAACTTAATAGATATTTCTCACCTACCTTGCCATTTATAATAATATCAAGTGACTGAGATTTCACTTACCTACAATTATACAGAATCTTTATTGGGACAATTATTAATCCAAAATGACCAAAATAAAATAAAAAGAAAAGAAGTCCTAGATAAATGGACTCATTAAAATAGCAGTGCTCCCCAAATTAACTTATATGTTTAAGGAAAATAGTGAAGAATCTCTTTTTAGAATTAGGGAAAATAAAATGAAATTCTTTAAGAAGTAAACATAAACATTAAGGGGCACATAGAAAATAAATGTTGTTGAAGGACATCTAGTACTACATACTGTGAAGTTTTTATCATCAAAATTCTCTAGTATTAGGTGAAAGTAGATGCCAAATCAATGGAATAGAATAAGTATTCTAGGAATCCAGACACCTGAATTCAAAATATGAACAGTGTTTCACAAACCTTTCAAAAGAAAATGTGGGGAAATAATTCATATATAACTTTGGTACTTGGATATTTGAGCTCATAGTTCACAGTCTAATGAAGAAGACATGTGAAAAAAGAAGATATATTCAGGATAAATTAGAGATAATCAACCAAGATGAGATACTTAAGTAACTGTTAAAATTTGAAAGAATGGATTTTTTGTATCCAATCACTGAGACTCCAGTTAGGACTATTCCCTCCTTCCCAGGCTCACATTTGAAATGTGAAGGATTATTCTTTGGATCAAAATTATTTAACTTAATTCAACTAACAAAACAATTATGTAGTTTACTTTTTTCAAATCTTCCATAAGAATAGCAACAATACTTCATAAAACATTTGATAAAATTTCAGTAAACTAAAGAAAAAGCATTCTGATATTCTAATCTAGCAATTCTGGTAGATAATAATGACAACAGTGCAATTCTGATGATACCTAACATTTTTATAGTGCTTAAAGTTTGCAAAGTGCTTTAAAATATTTTTGGATATAATAATTTTGGAAAGGAGGCTTTATTAATGTCTCTATTTTACAGATAAGGACACTGATTCGGTTATTTGCCTAGGGTTAACTGAGGCCAAAATTGAACATGGATCTTACTGATTCCAAGTCTAGCATTCTATCTATTTACTGGAATTTTGTGATTACCATTTCCTTTCTACATGTTCACAATCAAGTTCATAGTATAAATTTCAGCTATCAATGTCTAGGTGATGAATTTTAGTTTCTTCCTTTAAACGTATGATATTCACACTTTTTCATTCATAAATCAATATGTCTCCTGCAGTCAATGATCATTCAAAGATCACAGCAGTGCCTTAGGAATAATAATTTGGTCATTTTTCCATAGCCTTGCATTTGGTTCATTTGGGCCCGGCAGCAAAAACACTGCTTTAAATGGTCATGGAAACATAAATTAAAATTAATTTGAACTTAAATAATGTAATCTTAAAAAAATAAGTAGTCCAAAGGACAAATTCTAGAAACAGTCAATAGTTTATGAGATACAGTCAAGACAACAATTAAGGAAAAATTTATATCTCAAAATGCTTATCTCAATAAAATAGAGAAAGAGTAGATTAATACATTGAGCATGCAACTAAAAAACAAATGACATAAGACAAATTTAAACTCCTCAATTAAACACCAAGTGAGAAATCCTGAAAATGGGAGATTAATAAAACTTAAAATAAGGAAGTGAGAAAACAATGAATAAAACTATCAGCTGAAAAAAGATAATGAAAGAAAGATAAACCAATGGCTAATGTGATTTGCAAAAAAAGAATAATACAAAATTATCAATATCAAAACTGAAAAAAGTGAATGTACCCCCAATGAAGATGAGATTAAAGAAAATACTAAGGAGTATTTTGTCCAACTAAGTGCCAATAAATCAAACATTCTAAGTGAAATGGATAAATATTAACAAAAATATAAATTACACAAATTAACAGAATATTAAATAGAAAACTTAACTCACATTTTCTTAGAAAAAAATTGAACATGACATAAGTAGAATCCATAAGAAAAAATCTCCAGGACCAGATGGATTTACAAGTGAATTCTATGAAACATTTAAAGAATGCAATTCTAAAGCTTTGTAAATAATTTGGGAAAATATGCGGAGTCCTACCAAATTCCTTTCATAAACAAATGATGGTGATCCCTAAACAATGAAGAAAAAAAGTGAAATGAAACTGGAAATAAGAAAAAGAAAAATTAGTAAGATATTATCAATGAGATTACACAGTAGTATATGATCCTAGTAATGTAGCTTCACAAACTGAAAGATTCAAAAGTTTGGGACAAGAAATCACTATTTGACAAAAAAGTGCTAAAATATATATATATATATATGTGTGTATATATATATATATATCTTTCAGCAGTTTATATATATATATATATTAATACTATCACTAGGTCTGTACTCCACACAGATTTTTTTTTTATGGCATGATCTATATGAGCCAATATATTGATAGCAGCTCTTTTTGTGGTGGCAAAGAATTGGAAATTGAGAGAATGTCTATCAGTTGGAAAGCAGAAGATCAAATTGTGGTCATTTCTTGTGATGAAATAGCCAGACACTTTTAGAAAAACTTAAGAAGACTTATTATGAATGGATAAAAAGTGAAATGAGTAAAACCAGGAGAAAATTAGAAATTAATAACAATATTTTATGACAGTGATGGTGAATATTTTAGAGAGTGACTGCCAGCCTCTCAAACCCACCACCCACATCCACCCCTGCCATGGGAGGAAGCACTACCATTGGGCTACTGTGCAGAGGGGCGGGTGAAGTGAAAAAATGTCCTCAGGTGAGCTGGAGAGGGGGAAGTGAACAGTTCAGTCTGAGTCCCTCTGGCATTCTAGTAATGAGTTCTGGCTGTCTACAGCACATTTGTCCACACAGAGGGTTATGTGTGTCCTCTCTAGCACATGTGTGCCATAGGTTCACCACCATGGTTATATGATGATTAACTGTGGATAACAGTTATTTTTGAAATTCAATGATCAAAGACAATTTCAAAGGACTTATGATAATAGATGCTATCCACCTCAAGAGAAATAACCGATAGTCTTTTTTCTTTTCTTCTGTTTTCTTTTACAAAATGGCTAATATAGAAATGTATTACATGACTGCACATGAGTAATTTATATCAAATTTCTTGCCTTCTCAGGTTGAGCTGAGTAATGAAATTTGGAACTTTAAATTACCAAAAAGGAAAAGAAAAACAAAAAGAAAAAAGAAAGAAAAGAAGATGTGTTTTTTAAACCAGGTTTTGAGGAGACATGAAATTAGATTAAAAAAGGAGAGTTGGACTTGGGAAAATTAATCCTAGTTTACTATAAAATTAAAGAGTTCAAGGAGTAAACAAAAAATCAAATGAGAGGAAGGAGTATTCTCGAACAGGAAAGGGGAAAGAAAGAAATGAGTAATTAAACTGAAAGCAGATGATTAGACAACTAAAAACGCAATTCTCCAAGTTTTGAAGAGATTCTTTTTCACTGTGTCTGTCATTCAAAGCATAGAGAAAGCACTTGAACAAAGATATCATTATCGTCTTTCTGATCCTCATCTAATTTGTGGACACACTAGTGTTCTCTGACTCTCTTGACAAAAAAACTTTCTATATTCTATTTCCCCACTTCAGAGAAAATAGACATTTCATTCTTTCATGTAGGAAATTTTGACATCTTGTAGTTCCTTTGACACCTCATATAAAATAGTATGTTTCTACAAACCTATACCTTTGATTAAAGTTTTGTTGCCTCTATATGGGTATATATATTTTTATATACATATCATGTTAATGGTTTCATTCAATCTGTATCATTGTGTCAGCTCATCCTTCCACTATTCCTACCCATGTAACAGTGTCATCTATTGAGTCTCAAATTGGACATATTTTCATCTCTGTTTTTACTCATTTATTAAATGTCATTCTAGTAAAAAATAGTGGAATCATTTTCAGGAAATGTATTTATGAAAAGCTTTTCCTGTCTCATTAACAAGAAACATTGGGATAAGAATAGTTCATATGATCTCTTTTGCAGTTCATTATATAAGACTAAAAATCAATTTTAATGTGGAACACATCTACAAAATCTTTTTTTTTCAAATTTATAAATATATGGTAACCTTTGGGATATTTTACATTTAAAGCAGCTTTGTCCTTTTCTTTTTAAGTTTGCCAAGAGACTCTAAACAGCAAAAATAAAAATGAGGATGGCCAGTGAATCAAGATGTAGAATGTGAAAAGGTCAATGTTGTATAGTTTATTATCACCTTTGGAAAAAAAATATACGATGCATTAAAATTCACACACCACATTTTTGTTAAAGGGACTGGAGAATGGAAAGAGAATTATTCAACATGAATCCAAGTTCATGAGATTAATTTTAATAAATTGAGATTCTCTGAGAAAATTTTGGAAGAATTTTGTTTCCAGTAAAACTCCTAGAAATCTTATCACTCTAGGAGAAAGTACTTCTTTCATCCATGCAATACACTACATATCCTTGTATTCACATTCTTTGTACTTCTTTTCAATGTCATGGACCATCTATCATCCATTGGTGAAGGGAGAAGGGATTGAGGGAGTTACTAATTCTCTTTACCTTACTAATATGCCAACCAAGTCCATAGGCAATGTGTCTAAAATCACTCCTCACAAAGGCAGCTAGAGTGATGGATCTAAAGTTATCAGTTCCTAAATTTAGATTTGTCCTCGTCCAATTACCAGCTATGTGATACTGGGCTAAACAGAACCTCAGGTTCCTCATCTGAAAGTACCTCTCAGGATATAGAGAGCTTCAACTGTAATAATTGTAAAGCAGTTTGCCAACCTTAAAATAATCTATAAATGATGGTTATTACTGCTGTTGCTGCTGCTACTGATGCTACTAAGTACCAATATTTAATGCTGCTATTGTTACTACTAAACTGTTAGTTTGATCTTCTCTTCCTAATAGCATGTAAGCTTCTTGGGGTGAGTTACTATGTGCCCAGCACATAGTAAACAACTATTAATCTTCCTTCCTTCCTTCCTTCCTTCCTACCTTCTTTCCTTTCGTTCTTCTTTCCAATTTTTTCTCATTGGTTGACTAGAAAAGAAAATGTGTATGTGCGTGTGTATATGTGTATATATACACACACAATAACAAAATTGTGTTCCTTTAACTCACTTTCTATGGTACTACTGATGATTTCTGATTATATTTCATCTATGAATCATGTATTCTCACTATTCAAGAATAATCGGCTAGACTTCATAGATTTCACCTGCCCCTAACACAATGACTGCCATATAGTAAGCACTTAATAAATGTTTACTGCTTTCTTTCTTGATGTTACATTTCAATTGTAGAGATGTTTTGATTGAAGTATTTCCTATGCTCACTACTGATGAGATATTCTGGGAAGAATTCCAAATATGAATCTGAGAAACAAATTTTGAGTAATTGAGTAGTTTCAAAGTAACATTTGAGAACAATGCCATATTCTTATTCTCTCTTATATTTTACTCTCTCAAAGTAATTTTTGTTATTATAAAATATATATATATCCATAGTTAAAGTATCAATACCATGTTTATATCACAGGAAAAATGTTTTCAAGGATATTTTCTCCCTTTTGAAAAATGCTTATCCTTTGAGTATTTGATAGAATTATCTTATTTTGGTTTTGTTCCCTTCCCACTTACACATACACCTTGAAGTTCATTCATCTTTTCCTAAGACTGGGTTTATAAATATTTTATTTCAGTTACCCTGCATACTTTACAAACATTCTTTCAAATTATTTAAGTCGCCAGGTTTATTTGCAAATATGTGAACAAACAAGTTTCTAATAATTTCCTTTCTATCTTTATTTTTAAGTATTCTGTTTCATTTTTATATGGGCAGCTTGATTTTTCCATTTAGAAAACAATAAATTAAAGGTTTATTTATTCTATTGGTTTCAGCGATGAATAGTTAAGTATATAGTTGATTATAACAGAATAATACTATTGTACTATAGTACAACAATATAACAGTGAAAGAAGGAACAGTTTAAGAGAAACTTTTATTAACTGATGAAGAGAACTAGAACAACTTATACAACACAATTTTAATAGAAATAAACTTTCTAAGTACTTTGATAGACCTAACAACTATGTCATATTCATGTCATTCCTACCATGTAAGCATTCCTTACTAAGATTTTCTTTTTTTTTACTTTAGTCCGACTGGGGAATTGGGAGACGGTAAAAAACAAAAACTTAATATTTTAAATGTTAACAATATTTCTATGCAATATTTACAATTTAAATACTTTTTAAAAATGTTTTTGAATAACTCACTTATTTAAAGACTGTCATATAACTCCTCTAGTTTTGACATCACTGTTTCTTCTTTTTTAAAATTTTACTTTTCAGATAAGAAAACTTATACTAATTTGGTCCACCACACTGGCAAAATTTTACTTAGATAACAGTATATTTATATTAATATATAAAAATATATTTAAGTTTTTTATATACAGAATTATCATATAACTGTAGGCAGGTACTTGTACTTTGAAATATAAATGAAAAAAAACCCCTCATAATTCCAAGCCTTTTATTTTTATGTGTCACAGGATCTAAGGAGGGAAGAGATAAGTTATCCGCTCTCTGCACCTAGATTAGTACATGATAATCATGAGGCTGGTGAATAATGCTTTTTCTCTTGGATATCTCTGGAATGTGGAAGCATTATTGGTAGTATTAAAAATGGAGCCAAATTCATCTATGTAGGCATTAGAGAAAGGTTGTTTTTATCCATTTGTAAGGAAATATAGAATATCTCCTAGAAACAGGTCTCTGGTGTCTCCTTTAAGAGTGCCACTCTTTTGGATGTTCTGGTAGTGTATAAAGCCTCATTGCTCTTTAAACAAAAGTTAATGTTCAGTTGTGGTAATAAAACTTTTTTTTTGAACTAACAGGTTTCATCTACCAAAATTGTTTTCCTTGATTCACTTCTTTGAAGTGAGATTTCTTAATGTGGTGAAGATTCCCGAGCTTTCTTTTGTTTTATTTGTCTTTTGTCTATGATTTTTCAATAAAAAAAAGTCAGCCAGTGTTTGATATACTCAAGTCACATTGCTAGTGAAAAAAAGCAATTACTTTCTCATCTCCACAGATATGCTAAGAATATTTTTCATACTAAGAGCTTCTGAAGAGCAAATAAATGTTTTAAACATAATGGTGCCTTCTTACAAGAGATCTTATCCTTTTAGTACAGAAGGTAAAAGTTTAGCTTGATTTTTAGATAATCTAAGGTCATGAATAAATAAGGTCATATAGGACTATTTGAATATTTAAATGGGAATTTAAGGGCAAAAAGTGAAACCTCAAATGGGAAAGGACTACTTTGCAGGCTTCCTATCTTGTCAGTTTGAATTTCGCTATTCCAGTGTGATCAGTTTCATCTCCTTCATCCAACTTACAAATTTCTGATATTTGTAAAAGTATTTCCTCATTGTGTAAAATAAATTCTTGTAGATTTTTGTAATGTAATCACATTAGACCTATGAACAATTTCTGAGCTATTTTTAAGTAAAATTAGAAATATACTCACTGGAATTGCTTTCCTCACCAAATCCTAAAATAAACAGCATAATATCTATATATCCAGAGTCAAACAAGCATACTTGAGGATATCAGTCATTATTATAATTACTCCTTATAAATCAAAACTGAACCTCTGTGCTTTCTTAACCAAATGGGTTAAGTTTTGTCTTTGATATTTAAAAATTAGTGCACTACATGCAATAAAAATATTATATATAAACAACTGTTACTTTAGTAAGACATAAAGATTTATATAATAAACAAAAATTGACAAACTATAAAATAATTCATAAAATAGGATTAGAAATAAAAATTATTTTACAAAGTAGTGATGGATTGAATACTCACAAAACAGTCTAATATTTATGAACGTTTTTTGGTTATCTGAATATGCATGAATATATTCCATGTTGCCTAATCATACAGAATTTGAACATATATATGAACATATATATATAATCAAGCCAAATAGATATTTCTCCTGTACCACTATGGCCTCCACAACTGACAATCAAACACTATTATTGTTTCTTATTTCATAATCACTAAAATAATTTCCCTTCACTCAATAATGGAAGATGACAAAGAAATAATTATTTCTTAATTCAAAGTAAAAATGCATATGCAATCTGAAGAAATTTCCATATACTACAATGGATGTAGAACACTACAATCTAGTCCATTCCTCTTTCTCCAATCATGAAACTATTTAAGAAAAAACTGTAAATAAATTATCTTATTCACAAGGATATTACTATAAGTCAAAGCCATCCTATCCATAGGAATGTCATCATGTAGCTGGTAAGTTTTGTCCTAAAGTCACAGTTTGAATTATTCAGTTGAAATGGATATATTTTATTTATTCCTGACCTATTCTAAAAAAAGTATACCTTGCTAAATAAATTAATAGTTTCATGATGAAATGTAAATTACTTCTTTTTACTTATATGTATGTATATACATATACACATACACATACATCCTTGACATTGTGTTGGCTGCATTTAAAATTATTAAAAGCAATTCTTAAGATTCTAAAAGATATTATTATATGAAAGAGGGCTCTTGAATCAGAAAGGTCTAAAGTATTTCTTTTTAACTGCTAAGAGATAGTTTTTTGAAGTCTGATAGAGATAATTTGAGGGGAGAAAATGCTTATAAATAGAAGAAAGGCATTTTAATTATAATTTAAAACATACATTTTTTTTAAAATTTACTCATGATTTTATTACAAATTAACAAATGCAAACTAATAATATTATTTTATAAATTACACATTTGATTTAAGGGTAATGGATTAAGCAAAAAAAAATATGTTGCACTTTTGTAGCAGTTAGCAACCTGGATTCCTATTTTCTCCATACCCTGCCTTGGCACAAGGGAGGGGGCAAGGAGAGAGAGGCAGAGACAGAGAGACAGAGAAAAAGAATGAGAGAAACAGAAGAGAAAGAGCTTGTCCAAATGTCAAAACAGTCAAAAAAGCCATATCAGTTACAATCCCAATCATGCTGTCAGAAATTTAAAAAATATCTCCAAATATAGATGTTTAAAGAATCATCAAGGAACATTTTAAAATGTTTATCTGCATGGTTTGGGGTGAGAACACAGATGTAAGATGGTGCCCCATCCCAGATCATTTTACCCAGAACTAAGTGAAGAGCCCCAGGACAGGGCAATTAAGTGTGTGCCTGATTGGATCAAAAACACCTTGAGACCAAAAAAAAAAACAAAAACAAAAACAAAAAACGTAAGCTTAAAACTAGGAATAGAATTTGAGCAGTTCCTGACCTGATGAAGTTCAGACTGAGACCAAAAGCTTACACCATAGCCTGAGGAAAGTCTGTAAACTATCAGCATCTCAAGGGTCAAATAAATCAGTAGGGGTAGGGGGTTCTCAGAGCTCTCAGTCTTCAGACCATCTAATAAACTAGTAACAACCCAGAAAATAAACCAAAAATAACATCAAGGAAGGAGTGAATTTTAAGAAGGTACCCCAACTCCCCAGAAAAAAAAAAACTACCAATAAATAGGTGGGGAAAACGAGAAAACAATTAAAAAAAAAAGCACTTAACTCTAAAAACTATTTATGGAGATAAAGATCAAAGTACAGACACAGAAGGGGACAAAGAAATCAAAAGAAACAGACCCAAAGTCAAAAAGAAAAATATGGATTGGGCACAGATTCTAGAAGAGGTCAAAAAAGACTTCAAAAACCAATTATTATGTTAGCTCTTCCTACCCATAATCAATCAATATTTTTCCAATTGTTTATATCTAGTTTTAATTGTTTTGAAAGTGTTTTGTAGTTTTTTTCCATATAATTCCTGTGTTTGTTTTGGTAGATAGATTCTTAAGTATTTTCTATTATCTAGGGTGATTTTAAATGGTGTTTCTCTTTCTATCTCTTGCTGCCGTGATGTGTTGGAAATATATAGAAATGCTGATGATTTATGTGCATTTATTTTGTATCTTGCAACTTTGCTAAAGTTGTTGATTATTTCTGCAAGCTGCTTAGTTGATTCTCTAGGATTTTTTAAGTAGACAATCATATCATCTGCAAAGAGTGATAGCTTAGTCTCCTCATTGCCTATTTTGATACCTTCAATTTCTTTTTCTTCTCTAATTGCTACTGCTAGTGTATCTAGTACAAGGTTAAATGATAGAGGAGATAATGGGCATCCTTGTTTCACTCCTGATCTTATTGGAAAGGCTTCTAATTCATCCCCATTCCATATGATGCTTGTTGATGGTTTTAGGTATATACTGTTTATTATTTTTAGGAAAGGTCTTTTATTCCTATACTTTCCAGGATTTTCAATACAAATGGGTGCTGCATTTTGTCAAAGGCTTTTTCAGCATCTATTGAGATAATCATGTGATTCTTGTTTATTAGATTGTTGATATGGTCAATTATGTGGATGGTTTTCCTAATGTTGAACCATCCTTGCATTCCTGGTATAAATCCCACCTGATCATGGTGGATGATCCTCTTGATCACTTGCTGGAGTATCTTTGCTAATATTCTATTTAAAATTTTTGCATTTATATTCATTAGGGAGATTGTTCTGTAGTTTTCTTTCTCTATTTTTGATCTACCTGGCTTTGGAATCAGTATCATATTTGTGTCATTAAAGGAATTTGGAAGGACTCCTTCTTTGCTTATCATATCAAATACTTTGTATAGTATTGGTATTAGTTGATCTTTGAATGTCTGATAGAATTCACTTGTGAATCCATCAGGCCCTGGCAATTTTTTCTTAGGGAGTTCTTTGATGGCTTGTTTAATTTCTTTTTCTGATATGGGATTATGTAGGTATTCTATTTCTTCTACTGTTAATCTAAGCAATTTGTATTTTTGCAAATATTCATAAATATTCTACCCAAATTAATTTACCTATTTAGCGCCATACCTATCAAACTACCAAAAAACTTCTTTACTGAATTTGAAAAAACTATAACAAATTTCATTTGGAATAACAAAAGATCAAGAATATCAAGGTAAATAATGAAAAAAATGTGAAGGAAGAGGGCCTAGCAGTACCAGATATTAAACTATACTATAAAGCAGCAGTCATCAAAACAATATGGTACTGGCTAAGAGACAGAAGGAAGGATCAGTGGAATATACTTGGGGTAAGTGACATCAGCAAGACAGTGTATGATAAACACAAAGAACCCAACTTTTGTGACAAAAATCTACTATTTGACAAAAACTGCTGGGAAACTTGGAAAACAATATGGGAGAGATTAGTTTTAGATCAACATCTCCCACCTTACACCAAGATAAATTCAGAATGGGTGAATGACTGGAATATAAAGAGGGAAACTATAAATAAGTTAAGTGAACACAAAATAGTATACCTTCAGATCTCTGGGAAAGGAAAGATTTTAAAACCAAGCAAGAGTTAGAGAAAATTACAAAATGTAAAATAAATGATTTTGATCATATCAAACTAAAAAGCTTTTGTACAAAAAAATGTAGCCAAAATCAGAAGGGAAACAACAAATTGGGAAAAAATCTTTATAAAAAAAAACTCTGACAGGGGTCTAATTACTCAAATATACAAGGAGTTAAATCAATTGTATAAAAAATCAAGCCATTCCCCAATTGATAAATGGGCAATAGGCATGAATAGGCAATTTTCAGATAAAGAAATCAAAAGTATCAATAAGCACATGAGAAAGTGTTCTAAATCTCTAATAATTAAGAGAAATGCAAATCAAAACAACTCTGAGGTATCACCTCACACCTAGCAGATTGGCTAAAATGAAAGAAGGGGAGAGTAATGAATGCTGGAGGGGATGTGGCAAAACTGGGACATTAATGCATTGCTGGTGGAGTTGTGAACTGATCTAACCATTCTGGCTGGCAATTTGGAACTATGCTCAAAGGGCTATAAAAGAATGCCTGCCCTTTGATCCAGCCATACCATTGTTGGGTTTGTACCCCAAAGAGATCATAGATAAACAGTCTTGTATGAAAATATTTATAGCTGCGCTTTTTGTGGTGGCAAAAAACTGGAATATGAGGATATGCCCTTCAATTTGGGAATGGCTGAACAAATTGTGGTATATGCTGGTGATGGAATACTATTGTGCTCAAAGGAATAATAAACTTGAGGAATTCCATGTGAATTGAAAAGACCTCCAGGAATTGATGCAGAGCGAAAGGAGCAGAGCCAGAAGAATATTGTACACAGAGACCAATACACTGTGGTAAAATAGAATGTGATGGATGTCTGTACTAGCAGCAATGCAATGACCCAGGACAATTCTGAGGGATTTATGGAAAAGATGCTACCCACATTCAGAGGAAGAACTACAAGAGTGGAAACAGAAGAAAAGCAACTGCTTGAACACATGGGTTGAGGCGGACATGATTGAGGATATAGACTCGAAACTACCACACCAATGCAACTGACAACAATTTGGAAATAGGTCTTGATCAATGACACATGTTAAAACCAGTGGAAATGGACATCAGCCATGGGGGTGGGGGGAGTTTGGGCTGTGAAGGGGAAAGTAAGAGCATAAACTATGTAACCATGTTATCTTTTCTAAAAAATAAACATTAATAAATGTTTAAAAAATAAAAAAACAATTATTAGAGGCAGAGGAAAAGTGAGGAAGAGAAATGAAAGTTATGCAAGAATAAATGGGCCAATTGAAAAAGGAAAACAAAAAACTGACAGAGGAAAGGTAGCTCTTGAAAATCAGAATTGACCACCTAGAAACTAATGATCTCAAAAGAAATTAAGAAACAATAAGGCAGAATCAAAGAAATGAAAAAACAGAGGAAAACTTCAAATATCTTATTGAAAAAAACAACTGACCTAGAAAACAGGTATAGGAGAGAGAATCTGAGAATTATTGGATCACTTGAAAGTCATGATGAAGAAAAATTATTGGATATCATATTATAAGAAATTACCAAAACATATGGGCCTCTTCCTGCAAGGAGTTAGAACATGATGTCAACTGAAAATTATCACCTCGTCCTATATGAGAAATTATAGTTTTCTGAAGAAAAAAACAAATTTTCACATTTCCACTGGGTTTCTATTATAAAGGGCATCCAAAATTTATGAAAAAGGATTCCTGCCACTACAAGAGATGTATAAATGTCATTCCACACTCACCTATCATTGGAATTGCACGTCTGTTTCTAGAAGAAAGCAAAAGAATTAGGCAAGCCCCAACTATGTGGTTCTGAAAAGGTGGAAGGAACCTGCAGCCTGGAGAATTGATTACTTGGCCAGCAGGTAAATCTTATCCTCCTAATGACCTGTCATTTATATAGATCTCACAGCAAGGCAGTTTAGATCTTTTAAAGAGCAAAAACAAGGAAGAAATGGGATAATATATTCTAGATACTAGTATTTTCGTATTTATAAATATTATTTTATTAAGTATAATACTCTTACTGAGCACAATAATACAACAGATATTATATAAGCATCAAACAAGCAGAAGTTATCACAAAGACACTTATCTACTTATACTTAAGTATAATTTACTAAATATAAGTACATATTATTATATATTATATAATTACATATTAACAATAATAAAAGTACTACTATTATAATTTAATAACTACTAAACAATTACAATTGAAAACAATATATAGAATAATGTTCTTTTCCCCAAAAACAAAGGTAATCGGTAAAGAGGTCCTGAGTGGAAATTATCTTCAATGTGTCCTTGCAAATACAAAAGTCCCAAATCTATCCTGCATGAAGCATAAGAACACTTATCCTGTATAGAAGTTGGTACTTTAAATGTTTGTATATATGTTCTTAAGTCCTACAAAGGGATGTCATGTGTCACTGGGCATAGAGAGCTGCAATAATCTTTTTTTTTTATTTTTTTTTTATTTTAAACCCTTAACTTCTGTGTATTGACTTATAGGTGGAAGAGTGGTAAGGGTAGGCAATGGGGGTCAAGTGACTTGCCCAGGGTCACACAGCTGGGAAGTGTCTGAGGCGGGATTTGGACCTAGGACCTCCCGTCTCTAGGCCTGGCTCTCAATCCACTGAGCTACCCAGCTGCCCCCGTGCAATAATCTTTTTTAAGTGTTGGCCACTTCTGAAAAATACTAGCTATGTCACCCATTATGCCATTTAACCTGTCAATGCCCTAGGAGCTCTTAAACTATAAAATTCAAAATATTTATTGATCTGAATTGGTAGAAGCATTTTCCTCAATTGGAAGATTTCTATAATTTTGAAATCCATAAATTTTCCCCTATATATTTATTTAAAACATGTATATACATAAATATGTATATATATGTAAAAATTCAACATGGTATAATAGAGAAATAACTGGATTTGATACCTAATCCTCCCTCTTAAACTTACTAGTATGGTCTTAGGCAAGTCACTAAAACTTGATGTGTTTTAGTTTCCACTTACGAAAAATAATGGAGTTGGATAACATGGACCCTGAGTTTTCTTCTAGCACTAGATCTATTCATCACCCTACGTGTACAAATGGTCTCCAAATATTATTTTAGATTTTACAAAATAATTATTTTAACTGATTTAGCATCCACAAAACTGGTCCCTCACTACATTTCAAAGTTATTCCTCCATATCCACCATAACAGAGTAATCAAACGAATTTTAGACACAGAATTACTATTAGATAGTTGAGTAGGGAGATTTAAATGTGAAAAAAAATTATGACAACAATTTTATGGGATAATATAGATACATTTTATGACTTTTCGTGAAAATGATGCTGCCTAGAATATATAATCTGAAATTTAATTAGAAATATATAGCAGGATACCTTACACTGTACTTAATGTTTGGTAAATTATGATTTTAATAATCAACGACTTTATTTTATACACTCATTAATAAGTTGTTTTTTCATAGAGATTTTTATTATTGATTATCCACTTAAATGTAGGACCAAACCACTGGCCTTCTGAACTGTTCACATTTTAAGTCTGACTTTTAAATTAATCATCTATTGCTAAAAAAAGAAACTGTAACATTTTCCAGAAAATTTCAGCATATCACATTATTCAACAGACTCTTTCCTTCATTTGTCTGCCACACACATTTAAGATCTTTTTGTGAAAAAAAAAGAGAGTAATAACTCCAATTTTGTTTTCATCAATTGTTCTGCAATAGAAGCCTAGATTTTTTGAAATCCTTATGTTATGTCAGTCAAAAAAAATTAAGTGCCTAAATATGTGTCAGTCACTGTGCTAAGCACTAGGGAGGCAAAGGTATATAAAAGACAGTGCCTACCTTCAAGGAGCTCACAGCCTAATGGATTTATTACTAAAGATAGTGATTAAACTTAGCCCCAAACTGGAACATTTATAAAGGTAGACATTTTGTACACTATTTTATTTAATAACATTGATTCAAGAGAAAAAAATCTCCAATATATAAAATACAAAGAAATCATGAGAGTATTTTCATAAAGGAACAAGATATTAAACTTTGATCTATAATCTTTAATAAAGTGGAGGCAATGGTGGCACATGCCTTTATTTCTAGCTATCTGTACCCCTGGTTTAGCAGCAATAAAAAGCCATTAGGCACATCCTCATCATCTGTATCAATATGGTTGTGCTTCAAAGCCAGAACTCACTAAATCCTACAGGAAAGGGACCAACCACATTGGAAGGCTCAAAGCAGTTCAGGCAGGATAAAGAGGTTGGAAAGTTGAACAAGCTAAAGCTTTCATGATGACCAATAGTGAGATGGATCTTTTAATTAGCTTTTCCATTCTCAGCCTGTTTAAGATGCAGAAACCCAATAATCAACGTCATGATCATGATCACAATCAGCATGATCATCATCATTGTCATCTTTAAAAGATAATCTAGGGGGAAGATGGTGGCAGCTGTGGTGGTGGCCTTCCAGTGGCTGCCAGGTGTTTTGGTGTGCAGATGTCTCCCACGGGGTAGGAAATTATCCACAAGGGCCAGGTTTATGATCAAGATAATTACAGGAAGATTCACTTTGTAGGTCACCAGAAAGAGATAAATGAAAACTTTGCAATGGATTTTATAGTAGAGCAAGCAGTGAGCAAAGTGCAAAGTTGAGTGATATGTGTTGGTAGAAGAGGAGCTCTGGGTCTTGCAAAATTGTATATAAACTTGGACAAAGAGACTAAAACTGGGAATCACAGGTATTGTGGACTTCGATTTAAACAACATCATCACCACTGAGATCAGTTATATTTTTGGGGCCTTCTACAAATTTCTGCATGTAAGAATTTTGGTATTTTTTAAAGTATACTTAAGAATCATAAAACATAAGCTTTGTTTAAAAATATTATATGAATAAAATATAATTACTGAGTATAATTTAAGTTGAAAGTGACTTTTCCCCCACAAAATACAGAACTTATTTTTTATGAATGTATGGTCAAGTCAGTTAGTCTTTTAACACGTTGGCTTGATCTCTTCTAAGAAAAATCAAAACCTTTCTGTTAGCAAATGTCAAAATAAAGTTATTTAATCTGTTTACATGCTGAATTGTTGGTAACTGTTTAGAGATTATAAAAATGACCTTATATATATTAGAAAATGAACTGAACTCAAAGTAAAAAAAACTGAGTTTGCCTTTCACCTCCGATACTTTATAATCATAGATGAATCATGTAATCTCTCTGAGCTTATCTGTAAAATGGAATGTTTCTTATGCTATCAAATATGAATAATTCAATATTAAGAATGGAAAAGAGTCATAATTAAACTGTTATATGTTGTTCATAAATGGTTATGCCTTGCACATATAATAGTAGGTACTTAATAAATGTATATTAAGTATTAAATTTAACATGATAATAAGAAAACTTCTCTGCTTGTCTCTGTTCCCTTTTGAACTTCTGCTTTTTTCTGTATATTTTAAATGTAAAATGTTTCACCAATAATCTTTTTTTTCTTGCATCATTATGACAATAATTCAGTTTCCATCGCCATTAAGGGAAAGGCCTTCCTTGTGACAAATAACTATAGCAAAGCCATATATCTGAAAAAATGTGTCTTGTTTTGTATAGTCCATCACCCGTTCCAAGATGCAAAAATATAACAAATGCTTCACACACTCACACAAAAAATAATCTACCATGCCCTACACCCCTGTTGGTGAACCTATGGCACACATGCCAGAGGGGGCTGCTCCCTTCCCCCTCATCACCACACCTGAGGACATTTTTCACATCAATGGTCCCTCTTCACAGCAGCACAATGTGAGCACTACCTCCTCACCTGTCTGAGGTAAAGGGGTGGCTCACATGCAGTGTAACAGTGCAGTTTGGGCACTTGGTCTCTAAAAGGTTCTCCATCACTGCTCTTCCACTAGAAAATATTTTCTTTCATTCAGAAAGTTGCCTACAAAGAAGGATAAATCAACTTGATTCATTAATTTTTGCACACTTACATAGTAAACTGAAAATAGAATGACAGAACTAGATAGTTGCTTCTGAGCTGAAGCTGAAAGTCAGATGTTAATTTTATTAATCGGTAACATTTTCAACCAGCTTCCTTTGTGTGTATATCCTTGGTGCAAAGTACTGAATAGGGAGAATTCTTTCAAATACATTAACTCCTCCCTTGATGTAATTGCTTCTGTTCAATTTTCTATTCTAGTCTACCTCATATATTTATAATCATTGCCAAAATACTTTATTTTGCATGGAGTAAGGTGTTTTAAGATATTGGGAAAGGAGAGAGATACAATAACTTTTCTACATAAGACACATTCTTTAAGAAAAAAATAGGCATTGAAATCCCATAGGCAGTTTAAAAAAAATCCTTAGTTACAGTAGGTCTTAAAACTGCATAAAAGAAATCCTTGGTAAAAGGTAGGAATAGTCTTCTGTCTCTAGAATTCAAATCTTTTGGACAATTTTTGTTCTTCTTAGTTTTTATCATGCAGATACCAGAGACTATAAAATATTCACTGAATCATTTTAGTTGCTTTCTAACATCATTCACTTGTGTGTTAGATGCATTGTACCTAAGAGAATTGTTTTTCATCATAAAATAACATGTGAGTACTTATCATGATTTGGCCTCATCTACAGAGAGGGTATTCAAATTACTATAATACATTGCCTAGAGCAATCTTTTATCATTGATTTTTCAAAATTGAATTGACAGAAGCAACCTGTCTAATCTTTAGTCCTTGTGAGCCCTGCCACTACCACAGTGAGGCTTAGCTCACTGAATCCTTCAATCATTTTTCAGATGTGACACTTTATAGAATAGTGTTGCTTCTAGGATTTTTAAAAATTCATATGTAACACAAAAAATAATGAATATAGAAGTGGATTTTTTCAAGTGCTAGTAGGGTGCATGGGCACTGCCCAGGCAGAGATGGGAAGAAAGGATGTTGGGGTTAGCTCCATGACAGAGTCCCATTACTTGCAGGAGTCAGTAGACACTATAACAAGGGGGCTGGAGTGGAAGAAAATCCAAAAGATGCAAAGTATCATATTCCAGCACAGTGCCAACTGCTGTGAGTATATCCAAGCATCATTGCACTGAGTGCTGCCATGAACCCCTGGGTCCCTTTCAAGCTTCTATTTGGTCTTCCTGACTCTAATTCCTTCACTTCACTAAGCTCCCAAAATGATCTTCTTAAAGTGAATTTCATAACCTACCACTTCTCAATAAAATCCAGTGTTTCCCTAATAATTAACTTCAGGATCAAATAGGAAATCTTGTTTAGATTTTAAAGCTCTTTATACCCTAGACCCTTTAGACCAGTGATTCCCAAAGTGGGTGCCACCGCCCCCTGGTGGATGCTGCAGTGATCCAGGGAAGCTGTGATGGCCATAGGTGCATTTGGGGGTGGTGAATGACTGTAAGGGGGTAGTGATAGTATGTGACAGAGGGCACTAAGTAATATTTTTTTCTGGAAAGGGGGCAGTAGGCCAAAAAAGTTTGGGAACCACTGCTTTAGACTATTCTAGTTTTCTTAAACTTTTATATATTATCTGATTTGATTGTATTTGCTATTTGCTATTTCTCTCATGGACCACTCCATCTCCTACCTATACATTTTCTCTCTCTACCCCAATGTCTAGAGTCTTTTCTCTTCCTCTCCCTTGCTCCTGGCTTATCTGTCTTCCTCCACCTTCACACTAAATGTCTTCTTTTGGAAAAGCTATTTCCTGGTTTTGCCCTAGTGCTAGTGTGACCCTTATGAGATTTCCTCTAATTTGCCCTTTCAAATATCTATTCATAAAGTTATTTGAATGTTGCCTCCCCCATTGAAATGAAAATTTCTTGAGGGCCAGAAACTTTTATTTTGCCTTTCTTCTTGTCCCAAGAAGTTACCAATATCTCAACCACATAATAAATTATTTTTGGCTTGATATGACTTCAGGTTTAATAAAGAATCTAACAGTTATACTCTATGAACTTTTTGAGATAGGAAAGGAATCAATACTATTTTTATATTCCATTCAACTAAAGATCTTGGTACCATTTTCTTATTCATGTGAAAAATGGAAAGATTTAGGGTTCCTAATAATATATAATTTTTTTGCTTTAATAACCACTTCTCTGCTTCCCCTGAATGATACATAAAAATTAAAAGCTTATCAAGGAGTAAACTCTTACCAAGAAGACTTTACTAAATAGGAATTTTCCTTATTCCATACAAGCAACGGTTAAAATAGGGAATATTTTCACTTTTTTTCTTATAAAAGAGCAAGACATTTTCCTCTCATATAAACATCCTTCAGTGAAGGAGAGGTGTCCCCACTAAGTTCAGGTCACTGTGTTATATAATGGAGATGCAAATTCAAAAAGCACAAAAAACCTGGTCAAATCCTGTTCATATACTTATCACATATGTGACTCTGGACAAATCACTTAACCCTGTTAGTGTCAATACTCCTCAATACTCAATACTCAATACTCCTCAATACTTAATAAAATAAGCTGGAGAAAGAAATAGCAAACCACTCCAGTATCATTACCAAGAAATAGGATCACAAATAGTTATGACTAAAAATGACTGAACAAAAATTCTAAGGGATAAAAATGAGGATAGATTACATTCTAGTGATGGAAATTGATCTCTGCATTACCATGGAGGTGGGAGATGGAATAACAAATTTGGGTAAGCAGACCTGGTTGTCTAAACTATAGAATGTATAAAATGAATAATTTGAACAAAATCAAGAAAATTTGCATGTACTCAGATTATAAAGGGCATTATGTGCTAAGATGAAGTGCTTTATCTAGTTATTTAGTTAGTTATTTTATGCAAAGAGGAATCAGAACTGCTGAAGGCTTCTGAGTATGGGAAAAATGGTCATTCATGTGGTTTTTAGGAGATTTTCTTTGTTATAGTGAACAGCTTGATGTTCAAGAACAAGCTAGGTAGCAAAATGTATAGAGTGTCAGGGCTGAAGTCAGGAAAACTAATGTTCTTGAGTTCAAATCTAGCCTCAGACACATACTAGCTGTGTGTGACCCTTGGCAAAACTTAACTTTGCTTCAGTTTCTCATTTGTAAATGAGCTGAAGAAGAAAATGGCAAACTGTTACAGTACCTTTACCAAGAAAATCCCAAATGGGGTCACAGGGAATCAGACACACCTGAAACAAATGAATAACAACAGATGCTTTTTCCCTTGATGCCTACATATAAATGTTGTCAGTGATTTTTCAAGATCTTTTTGATATGCTATCTTATCATAACAAAGTATCATGCAGCAAAAGAACTACTAAGTAAAAAGCAACTGGAAAACTTTACTTAAAGTGCAATTTAAAATAAGTATTAAAAAAGAAACTTTAAATGTAATTCCAAAGTAATAAATATCAATTGTAGCTGATCTTGTAACTATTAATTTGAATTCTTAGAGAACATTAGTTTGTTAAGAAAAAAGTGTCACATGAACTTTTAATATATATGGTTTCATTCTCTTTTATTTCCATTTTAAAAAGTCAACATGGAATCATGGTTAAAGTTTGGGTTTGAAGATGCGGACATTTATTTCTGACACATGATAGCTATGTAACCCTGGACCCCAAGCCCCATGGATATCAAACATTTTCCCAGGAATTACCTATCGGACATTAGAAAAGTTGCAATTGCATTGATAGAAGGAATTTCACTAGACGAAGTTCCTAACACTAGTCAATTTTTAAAATCTTCATTTACTCATATATTTCCATGTGATCATTTGCCATTAATTTTTTAAATGTTTTTGTAGGTTAGTTGAATTATAGCTAAGGCCTATTTCGTCTAGATCTATATACTGATCCTCTTTCTTATTTTTAAATAAAATGAATATTATATTTTTTCTATATATTTTTTAAAAGTTGCCCCATTCAACACTTTGTCCCCTCTTCCTTCCCTGCAGTAACTCAGGACTAGTATTGGTTGATGAGGTGGCTGTTTTAGAAAAGAAAATGAATGGTTTGTAGGAAGAAGGAAAGACTGTACAGCTGTATTGTTTGTGTTGTTTGATTGTCTTCAGTTGTGTCCAGCTGTTGTAATTTAATATCCCAAAACTGTTCTCTATTTGGTTCCTGGAAGTGTCTCTTCTCTATACTCGTATTATAAAAAAAAAGACTCTAGGACTTCTGCCTCTGACAGCTAAGATGGCAGATAAAGGAATAGCCAGAGCTTGCCCAAATCTACTCCAAAAAACACAAAAGAAAAAAATATCCCCAAACAAATTTTGGAGTGACAGAACCATAAGAAGAGAGTAAAGCAGAATTTCAATGAAAGAAAATATAGAACAACAACAGGAAGGATCTTTCTGCAGTAAGAGATGAGAGAAGTGGTGTTAGTAGCAGCATGACAAGATGCCTGATAGAAGTACATACCAATGAGCTTGAGGATCTGTCCAGTGAAAACACATCTTGAGGAGCCTGAGGGTTGACTCAGTGCAAGTAAGTTCAGGGAAATCCTTAGTAGAAAGAACAATCATGGTGTTCACAACATCAAGGGGAGCTGGCAGCTGAGGGATGAAACCTAGCTAAATTCACTGCATGTGGCATACAAGGGAATCAAGAGACAATTCTCTACCACAGAAGTTGTAAAAAGCATCAACATATAGACAAGATCATGAAAAAAAGCCACCTAAAATGAATAAAAAGCACATTAAAGGCCTGACCTAGAAAACATTCTTTCAGGAAAAGGAAAGATCAAAATGGAAGCTCAGATGAAGATAGAAATGTCCAAACAGAAATGTGTTAGGCCCCAGAGTAACTCCTTGAAGAACCCCAAAAGAGAATCAAAAAAAAAAAATAATAAGAGATCAGAAGGGAGAAAATGAAGATGAAATGACAGAAAAAGTCAACAGCTTGGAGAAAAAACTCACTGAAGAAAACAAATCCCTATAAAAGGAAATACAAAACCCTGAACAGGAAAGTTATTCACTAAAAAAAAAGTACAAAGTGTCAAAGAAGACAATGGATTCCTAAAAATTAAATTGGACAAATGGAAGCTGAGGAATCCATAAAAAAACAGGAAACAATATAAAAAATAAAAGAAAATCTGAAATATCTCACTGGAAAAACAATTGACCTGGACAAATATAATAACTTAAGAATCATTAGATTGCCTGAAAGGCATAACAATAATAATAATAATAAAAAAAAACTCTGCACACCATATTGTAAAAATGTTTAGGGAAAAATGTCCTGATTTTCTTGAATAAGTCAGGAAAATAGAATTTGAAAGAATCTCTTGATCACCAATTGAAAGAGGTCCCAAATTTAACCATCCCAGGAATATTATAGGTCAAGGAGAAAGTACTGTAAGAAGTTAGGAAAAAAATAAAATATTGTGGAGCCATAATTTTGATTGTACAGGACTTATCAGTTTTTACTCTAAAGGAACCAAAGATGTGGAATATGATATTTTTTCAGGCAATGGATCAAGAACTATCACAGTGAAACTGAGCATAATTGTCCATGGGAAGAAATACACATTTAGTAGAATAGAGGAATTCTAGGCATTCCTGTTGAAGCAACCAGAGCAGAAAAGAAAATATGATGATCAAATTTGACAATCAAGAGAAGCATAAAAAGGCAAAAGGAAAAGGAAAAAAAAAACCAAGGGACTAAAGGATGTTAAACTGATCAAAATCCTACATTGGAAAGTGTTAACCATGATGCTGAAAATATTTATGATGCTAGAGATATTGAAAATACTCATGATAGTTAAAGTAATCGAAGGAAACAAGGAGTCTATTAAAATGAATTACTACATTAAGGATAACTAAGATACTTAAGACTTCCATGAGACAAGTTATACTTAAAATACTTAAGGTAATCAAGGGAAATAATGTGGATTAAACTGATTGAATTACTATATAAATTGATAATTAAGATACTTAAGCTATCTATGAAGTACCTATGGTATCTAAATTAATTAGTCTTATGGTATGGGAGATACTTAAGAACCTTATTACTATTAGGCCAGTGATTAAGAACACACTGGGGAAAGGTAAAGGAGGGAAAATAAAAGGCAAATTATCTGATATGAGGCATGAGAATAAATACAATGGAGGGGGAAATTGGGGTGGTGGGCAATGCTGCAACCCTACTCTCATCAAAGTTATGGCAAAGGAGGAATAACATCCTCTTGCAGGTAGCTATAGAAATCCATCTTACCCCACAGGGAAGTAAGAAGGGGATAGGAAATAAGAAAGGAAGGGGACAGACAAAAGGCTGGGTGAATTTGGGGAGGCAATTGTCAGAAACAAAAATATTTGTGAACAGGGAAAGACGGAAAGGAGAGAAAATGAAGAAGAGAAATGGGTGTAAAATAAGGTGAAGGAAAATCAGTAATCATAACTTTGAATGTGAATGGAATGAACTGATCCATAAAATGGAAAACGAGAGCAGAATTGATTGAAAGCCAGATCCTCACACTATATTGACCACAAGAAACACATTTAAAGCAGGGAGACATACTCAAAGTAAACATAAAGGGCTAGAACAGAAGCTACAATTGCTTCAGGCAAAGTTAAAAAAGCAGAGGTAGCAATTATTATCTCATTCTGATTGTAATGTAATATTAGTGTGCCATAAGAAATGAAAAACAAGATAATTACTAAAATAATGTGGAAAGACTTAGAAGTGGTACAAACTAAAGTAAGGAGAATAAGGAGAATATTGTACATGCTAACAGCAATAAAGTAAGATGATCAATTCTGAATGACTTAACTATTATCATCAATGCAAGGATCTAGAAGTCCCAGCAACCTCATGATGAAAAAGGTTATCCAAAGATATAGAAAGTACTGATGAAGTCTCAATGCAGATTGAATCAAACCATTCTTCACTTTATTTCCTCCATGAATTGTTCTCAACTCTAAGCAATATGTGTCTTCTTTCACAATATGATGAATATGGAAATATATATTATATAATAACACATGTACAACCCATTTTATATTACCTACTAACTTAGGGAAATGAGGGAGCAGGAGAGAGGTAGAGAACATAGCTTGAAAAATGTCAGAAAACAATTGTTAGAAATTGTACAGTTGTAATCTATAAAAAAAAATTTTAAAGCTAAAAAATGAGTGAGGTTAATAAAGATTTATTTTAGTATATTTATACTGGTTATTAGTACAATCTAATGCTGTTACTACATTTAGTTGTTACTACATTTGCTAACCTATTTTTTCCTTTCAGTCTCATCTGGTTAAATATGGGCCAACTTACAGAATTTGTCACAAAGACCTTTTGTGTAGATTAAATGTTGGCATCTAGCTTCTCAATGACTAATGTGTTTGTTACAACCAAAGTTTCATTAGGCCCTTTATACAAGGAGAATCTTACTTCAAATGTTTGTTGTATGACAATTGTGACAAGAAAAGTAGCCCCACAAACAATCAAAACAAAACAAGCAATCACATCATAAAACAGCGAGAAGTGTGAGGATTTCACAATATGTAGGGAAAAGAGTCCCCTCAAATCTCCTTTGGACTTAAAAATATCCACTCTTTATAATATGTAGTTTATAGATTCACCAGATTTTAACCTGGACTCCACTGATGCTTGCTTTTTTTTTTTTAAATTATGTTCTTTACCTATGCTTTCTCTTGTTCCAGTTCATACTGTCATACTACTCTGTTTCTACTTGTCTTATTTCCTTCCTTCCTTCCTTCCTTCCTTCCTTCTTTCCTTCCTTCTTTCCTTCCTTTTCTTTGTTTCTCCTATTATCTTATCATTACTTTATCTTTTATTCTTAAAAATTTTGCATATGTATAATTTTTCTCTTATCTTTCAGAAATTGATTCTTGGGGACAGAGAATAGTTCAACACCTCTTTGAAGAAAGATAAATATTGAAAATTTGTGACAAAGGGAACTTATTTAGGAAGGATTGTAGCTCCTCAGAGAATGATAAAAGTTCAGTTTTCTGGGGGAAGGGAACATAACATGAATACAAGTAAGTTCAAGATCATTTGCAGTGAATAGCAACTAGGAGGATAAGGAAAATTTTCCCAAAGAGAAAAAAGAATGCCAAGTTCAGCAAATGGTGAATAGGCCAATTTATTTAGAAGGGATAATGAATGGAGTGGGGTGCTGGGAATAATTAATAGGACATGAATTGAAATACTATTGAAAGAGTGGAAGCATATCAGTATTGATATTCTTATGATAAATAAAACCAGAAGGCAAAAAGGAAGGCACCCCTAAATGAAAGGAGGGCTCCAAGGTTTTCCTAGGGTAGGACAAACAAAGGATCTAGCAGAGTTGGTTTAGACAAGGGCAAAAGGAATGTTCCTTCCTCTTGTAATTCTTTGCTCATGATGTGTATATTTGTACTTTATTCACCAACATCTATAGAAAAGGATGGGAAAACATAGAAATTCTTAGAACTTCATAATACAAAAAGGAGAAAAGAAGGAATCAAAAGTAAATTCAAATCACAAAAAATGAATCAAGCCTTTTTTTTCCAGTTGTAATGATCAGAAAATAGATTTTCTTTTTTGTTTTCTTTTTTTACAGATTACATTGATACCATTTTCAATAATTGTTTTTTTAACATTTTGCAATCCATATTTTCTCATTCCTTCCCATTCCACCATCATCCTCAAGAGGGAAGAACAATATTATATAGGCTGTACATGAGTTATTAAACAATAGCATATTGCTTCCACTAGAGAAAAATTCATGGAGGAAATAAAATGAAGAATGGCATGGTCCAATCTGCATTCAGATTCCATCCTTCTGTAGCAGTGGATAGCATTTTTCATCATGAATCTCTTGCAGTTGTCCTGGATTCTTGAACTGCTGATAATAAAGTCAGACAATAGACATTCAAAGTTTTTTTATCATCTCAGAAGTATTGCTTTTGTCAAAGAGTATGTTAAAATTTACCCCTCTATCAGTGTGAGTTTAATGCCAGTTGATATCTTCAATATTTGGGCAAAAATGGGACCATGAAGTAGAATATAAGGGAGGGAAATGTATGAACTACTTACTCAGCAGAGAAACTTTACAAAGACATCTCCCTATCCCTCACAAGTCTTTGTCTCCATTCTTCATCCTTGGTTTTTCCTTCTGTTGTTTCCTCCATCTCTCTCTTGATTGTCTCTTGCCCTGTTGTTGTTGTATAGCTTTGATGGTACTTTTATCCTGCTTGTCTTCTGTGTTCCACAGTAAAACAGTCTTAGAGCTTATTGAGGCCAACCCTTGTGCATTATATTGATTCTAGAAGTTAAAGAGTACCTATCTCAGCTCAAATATGATTATCTTTGGAATCTGCATCTATGTAGCTGTGATGACATCAGATACATGAAGGTTACATAGCAAGCCCTGGATGAATCACTGCAGTGTAGTTTAACCTTTATTCTCAAGATCCACAGGACCTAATTCCATCAGACTCTGAATATTGGTTTGCCCAAGGAGAAACTCAACAGACTTTTCCTTTTTCACTGCACAGTATTAGAGACTAAATTACCATAGCCATCTTTTCATACATCAACTAATGGTTGTTTCCATTCCTGACTACTGGCATCTGAGTATGCCTCAATTAAGTTATTCTCTACTGTCTTCCCTAAAATTCTGGGTCAAACACATCACTTTTTCTGTTATGAGGGTCTCCTACTCTCTCCAGCCCTCTATCACCTAATAAATGAAGTCTCCAAGTGCTACATGTTCTCTAGAGTGATATAGATTGAGCAGAAAGAAAATGCTTATATTGGACCTATGTATACATCTAGCAAAAGGGGTATGAACTCAGGCTTACTTATAGAGGAAATAAAATCTCTCGATTTAATTGTGATGTTTAGTTTCTCTATAGGTATGCCTCCTTTAATTAGAAAGATTATTATCTCTTTTAGTAACCTGTTATCCTTGGAATGTAAAATGCATGAAATTTCCAGTAATAACTCCTTACTGTCAATTCTTCAGGCAAATTTCCATGATCAAAATTCAGAGTTAGAATCCAAAAATTTATTGAGCTGTCTTATATGCCTTAATATTATTATTGACCTTTAATTTTATGTTCATCTAATTCTTTGTTTTTTCCTTCCTTCCTTCCTTTCTTTCCATATTTCTTCTTTCCTCCTAATGTCTCTCTGTCTCTGTCTGTCTCTCTCCTTTCTCTCTCTCTTTTCCCAACGTCCTTAAAATTTCTTCACTTTTATGGTCTGGGTTTTCTCCAAACATTAGGAAACTTTTATACTTTTCAAATGAAAAAGCAAAACAATACCAGTATCCTACCTTATCTGCCACTTATTTGTAGGGATTGTTCCACATGCACTTATATTAATATAAAAATATTAATGTAAATAATAAATGTACAATATTATAACAACCATGTCCTGTTGGATTAGTATACATGCTTAAGAACTAAAATGTCACAGCAAAAAACATATTAACCTGAATCATGACAATAGTACCAATTCCCCTTTCATCTATCAACATATATCATTTAACTTTGCATTGAGAAGTATTCAGATTTTAAGAGAAATACCATTTTGATAACTTCAGTAACTGCATAATAATATTTCTATGCTAGTATAAAGTCATAACGAAGCCAATAGTTTGGCTATAGAGAAAGGCCTAACACATGGTAGTTATATAATTAAATGTTTGTTAAATTGCAGTAAATTAAAATATTTTGCTGAAAGAAAAAAAGAGAAAAAAAGACCAGAGCAGTATCTGGAACAGTTATTTTGTTTTGCCTTTTTTTTGTTTAGTTGTTTTTGTTTTTTTCTTGCCATTCAGAAAGCTAGCCTGAGACAAAACCTATTTAAGTTCTAAAGGCTAGGTAAGGAATGGTCACAGTAGAAAAACTTTCGGGATTCAATATCAATTGGTAAGTATATAAGTGCCTACTATGTGCCAGGTACAATGTTAAGCACCAAAGACACACAAAAAAGGACAAATTTAGTCCCTGCCCTCAAGGAGCCTATGATCTAATGAGTGAGGGAATGACAAGCAAAAAAATATACACCTGGCAACTCTATATAGAATAAATCAGAAATAATTAACAGAGGGAAGGCACTAGAAATGAGAGGGGTTAGGAAAGGCTTTCTGTAGAATGTAGAACTTTACTTGGGGCTAAAATGAAGGCAGGAAGAGGAGCAGTCAGATAGTTCCTCAAAGGAGAAAAATATGCAGGCATGGGGAATAGTCCAAAAAAATGCCCAGAGGCAAGAGATAGAGTGTTTTGTTCCTGGCACAGACAGATGGCCAGTGTCAGTGGACAGAAGGCTATTTGTCAGAGAGTGGGGTATAAGATGACTCAAAAGGTAGGAGATGCCTAGGTGATAAAGGGTTTTGAATGATAAATGGAGCATTTTGTATTTGCTCTGTTTCTGCTCCCTCATACCACCCCCCCCAAAAAAGTTCAGTCTAGAAAATAAAATCCTTCTCTCAGTGTTACTCTCAAAAAAAACCCACAAATATACAAATTTAAAATGTAAATCAAGATGCTTGTAGTAAAAAATAATAATTTCAATTTATACTCAGACCAGGCCAGCAAAAGTTTAAATGAACCTAAACCAATGTCTTAGAGCTGAAGGATGGGACTTTTGGGGCCCCACAATAAAACAGCTTGCCTAGCCTGGGGCAATTTGGGTTAAAAATCTCTACTTACTATAACCATTCAGAAAATAATAGTCCCCAGTAGAGGCAAAATACTGTAAACCTCAGAAAGATATCATTAAAAAAAATTGAGTAGGCTTTTAAAAGAAAAAAAAAGGAATCTAGTGCTCCACAAAGCACTACACACCATGACATTTGGGGTCTTTAATAAGATAAAAAGAGATAAACAGTCTGTTGGGGTTTGGGTTTACAATAGCCTGGTTATACAAGTTCACAGAAACTAGGACCCTGACAGCAAGGCCTAGATGGGTTTCCCTGATTTGGCATTTATTACCAGGATATGATTTTTGGTCAGTATATGATATGATTTATAATTTATACTCCTATGACTTTGAGGACATTTAGTACATGATTTTGAGGTTCCCTTCTGAAATCTTTTTTTTTTTAATCCTGACCTTCTGCCAGCATCCATAGGACAAGGTGACTGGGATTAATTGACTTTCCCAGGATAACATAGCTAGCTGTGCAGTGTCTGAGGCCAAGTTTGAATCCAGGACTTCCCGGTTACTGTAAGCTGGAGTTGTTGAAATTTCCTAAAACAATACAGCAATAAGTTTACCACTTTGATTGACTCTTCCTTTCACTTGAATACTTAAAGGCTATCAATCTACCCAATTTCAGTATCATTATGTCTCATGGAAGGCCCAAAGAGAGGAAGAGAGGCAGTGAATAGATAATCCCAGTGTATGGAGTAGTCAGAATTATCAATTAATTAACTAGATACCTAATTAATTAATTTATTTAGTAAGTTCATCATCTAATATATGCATGGTTTGTATTACCCCAAAACAATTACAACAGTAACATTAGAGAACACTGATTATAGGTCCCCATCACAGAAATAATAATAATGAAAAAGTTTTAATTTTTGTGAAAATAATCAAAATGTGTCCTAGGGACACATTATGGGCATATGTTGTTGGAAAAATGGCACAGATAGACTTGCTTGATGCATGAATCAATTTATACAAACAAAAAAATAAACAAATAAAAACCCTGATTATCTATGAAGTCTAATAGAACAAGCTGTGTAGTAGAGGCCTCTTTCAAGAGAGAATTAGTGTCTCTTATTGAATAAAAATACAGACTGACTCTTACATGGCACTGTAGTCCTTTCTTTGACCTCTCAAGTTTCTTCTTCTGAAAAAAGAAAAATGTTTCTTCCAAATTCATATCATTGAGTTTATATCTATCTCTTCCATATCTTCCTGTAAGGAAATCATCCTGGAGAGAATCTGGAACCCAGAAATTTCTCTTTGTGAACTGGAAAAGCCAAAAAAATCAGGATCTTTTTTTCAATCTCTTGACGACTTTGCTCCCTCACAGGATCTAGGAGAACCAAGTAATTGATCTCCACCAATAAGGAGAAAATGAACAGAAATAAAATTTGAACTGTGAATTATACTTTTCTCCCTCCGAGCATCTAACAAAAACCATTTAGCGAGAGGACAAATATGTTAACAATTTTACCTGCGAGCCAGATGTGTTTTCTTAGTGTCATAATTTAGATAAAGCAAATCGAGTTATTTGAGAAAGAAAAAGAGTAGTAGAATGGGAAGGGAAAAGATGAAACGCTCCCACAAAATGTTCCTGGGAAGAAACCTGCTCAGCCACGGAGCCTCTGACTACCCTGACTCTGTTTCCCTCTTAGCTTTACTTCTGCATTTCTGGACTTCAACTACATAAATGGAGATTTTGAACCTTGGGCTTCATCCCCCATAAGTCACTTAGTTTTTCCAAAATTCCCTTTAATCTCTCCTGTACCTCCCGGTTTGCATGGTCACATTATTGTTTTATATTTGGCTGTAACTTCTCCCTCTTCCTCTTTTGTTCCTGGGAGCAGGTCCATTAGTAACCTTTTAGTTACGTCTCTGTTAGTTTATTATTAATAAAATATTCATAAATATAATATTTAGTATTTTGCATATTAATTTTAATCTCAACACAACATTATGCTGCTTCATGGGGGCCTTTTCCCCATCCGTGACTCCAGAACTTTGGCACCTTTTTCTATGATGTCTTCCCAAATTAGAATGTAAGCCATATGAAGGCAGTGATTGTTTTTTGTTGGTTTTTTTTCCCCCCCTTGTATGTGCCTCACCAGTCTAGCACTTTTCCTGGAATAGAAGGCTTAATAAAAGCTTGTTGCCTGCCTGTTTTAGGGGGAAAGGGGGAAAAATAAAGCTTACCATGCTCACTTTCAAAAAGATGTTCTTTTCCACATTCGAAATCTCCCCCACTCAGTAATATCTAACACACAATTAAATCTATGAAAAAGAAATCTAACAAGCAAAAATATTTCAATATCAATATACTCTGTAACTCTTACTTGAACACTTTGAAATGTACTCCTTTAAAGCACAGAAATCAAAACATATCACTATTCCTTAAATCTTTTCTGGCAAGAAAAATTAAGGCTTTTTCCTTTATCAAATCCAGTAAAAGTATATTCAAGGTAGTTGTAAAACAAGCCTTTCCTGAATACTGATTCGAATGACAAACTGGCCACTCCAGAAAGGCTGAAGTGAGACAATTAAGGCCCCATTTATTTCTTGTAATAGGCACATTTATCTGAGAAATGACAAATTATAGTTCAATATAGCTTCACGGTAAAGGTTCATTGCTCACAGTTCAGATTCCGTCTAACCTTTGGGAGTCAGTGATGGAATGGGCCTTCAGGATTTTCTAGGGCTTGGACTAAATGAATAGCCTTACAGCTGGCAGGTTATCAAAACATGCTCAAATTTTAAGGGAAATAACTACTCCAAGAGTGGTGTAAATGCTAACCTGGCCCAGGCAATAGGAAAAATCAAATTACAAAAAAATAATTATTATTATTATCCAGAAAGAAAGATTAAACAAAGAAATGGCAATTCTTGCTATTGAAAAACCTTGGCATTTCATGAATACCCAAGTGTACGGGAAAGATGCAATTTGACAAGTGAAAAGAATATTACAGATTATAATAAAACTTTGGTATCCTAAGGTGATTCACTCTAATTTTCATTTCTCTTTCATTTTAGTGACAACATAAGATTTATATCTGAACTTCTTCTGAACCTACTTATAGGCTTTTATTTTTTAATATAAGTTGATAAAATGATTTTTAAAAAATTATTACCTTATAAAAAACTTTGCGATATGGATCCACAACTTCTCATAGGGTCAGTGTCAGTATCATAACCTGGCTTCTAGCTCATTCAAAAGTAGCCAACATTATACCTTGAGAAAGAAAAACTATAGTCACTAATAACCAAATGGAAATTTTCTGCTCAGTTTTGCTAAAATATTTCATACTGAAATATGAAATAAAGATATTTTAAAATGATTCCTTATATAAATTAAGAGTAATTTAAGGAAATTAGCAATATTTTACATCTAGGAAAAGACAATTAAATGTATTAAGAAAAGGAGATGGAATATTTTGAGAAAAGCAAAGGACATCGAGTAGGTTAAGAAAAAACTAACACAACTCTTCTCAGTGTGTTCCATTTTTAATTGCTGGGGATAAAATTTTAAAACAAAAATAAAAGAACACAGCAAAGTATTAAGTCGGTTGTAAGAAGAATGAGCAAATGGTTATATTTAAATACAGTCATAGAAGGCAAAAATTATGAGTATAAGGTAAGTAATTTTTTATTGCATTTAGGATGATAAGAATTTATTTCTTCCATCCTTTCCAATCTAGCTTTAGATCTCTCAGTTCAATTGAACTTGTATCTAGTATTATCAATGATATTTTAATTGTATGATCTGTAATTTTTTTCTGTTTTTTTTGGGGGGGCAGGTTAATCCTTTTTTACATAGTATATGCTAATTTCCTTTCTATTGACCACTATCTCAACTTGGATATTCTATTTTCTGTGGCTTTTCCTGATCTCTCAGGATTCACCTGCTATAGATCTGACCACCATATATTTATCTCCTTTGCTGGCTCTTTCTATTCCCCACTGTTTGTTTCAGTTCATCTTCCCTTCCTATATTCCCTTTCTCTCTTTTAAAGCCTCACCTTCTGTCTTAGAATCAATGCTGTGCATTGGTTCCAAAGCAGAAGAGTGGTAAGGGCTAGGCAATTGGGGTTAAGTGACTTATACAGGGTCATACAGCTAGGAAGTGTCTGAGGCCAGATTTGTACCCAGAACCCCTCATCTTTAGGCCTGGCTCTCAATCCACTG
Organism: Gracilinanus agilis; assembly: GCF_016433145.1. NCBI lineage: Eukaryota > Metazoa > Chordata > Mammalia > Didelphimorphia > Didelphidae > Gracilinanus > Gracilinanus agilis. The sequence continues at coordinate 154,087,303 of NC_058135.1, forward strand.
AGCCACCGAGCTGTCCTCTTCCATATATTCTCTCTTAAAACACTACACTATATTCTCTTATTTGTACCTCACAATAACCTTGTGTGGTAAGTGCTATTATCCTCCTCATTTTACAGTTGAAGAAACAGAGGCTAAGAAAAGTAAAATGATGTGTCTAGGACCACATATAGAGGAAGTATCAGAAGAAAGATTTAAACTATCCTTTAGATTATACCTTGGTACCTGGGTGGTACTATGGTTTGAGAGCCAGGCCACTAGACTTAGAGTCAGGAAGATGGGTTCAAATCCAGACTCAGACACTAGAAGTGTGACCCTGGGCAGGTCACCTACCCCAGTTTGCCTTAGATCCTCATCTTTAAATGAGAAATGTAAAAATGGCGAAGTATTCTAGTATCTTTGACAAGAAAGTCCCCAAATGGTGTCACAAAGATTTGGACAAGACTAAAACAACTGGATTACAAGCTAAATAAGAATGTAAATTCGGGGGGTCGGGTGGGAATTGGTTCTATTATCACAGTTTGAGGAGGAGAAAAAGAAGAGAGGGGAAAAGAAATACACTGATATAGAAAGAAGGAAAAAAAGGTGAATATTTGCCTATTCCTCAAAATTGAGATCTGTGAAAAGTACACAAAAATGGAGAAGGGTTTACAGAATTATCAGATGAATCTAATTTATCTGAAATTGGAAAGAAGGATTGACTATATGCATACACAGAGTAGTATAGAAATTCATCAAACTCAACCAAAGAAACTAGCAAATTTTGAGTGGTGAGCATGTCATCTGTTACCCTACTCAAAAAACTCTAGTGGCATTATAGTGTCTCCAGAAACAAATACAAAATGTTCTGAATGCCATTAAAATTTTTTTACAATCTATCTCTTTTCTATTTTTCTAATCTTCTCACACCTCTTTCCGCAGCACATACCCCTCTATCCAGTAACACGTCTCCTGGAAGCAAGATATTCCATCTTTTGGCTTCAGGTATTTTTCCCTCCTCTGCTCTGCTGACTTCCCTGGCCCCCACTTAAATCACAAATAAAATGCTACTATCTATAGAAAGTCTTTCCCAATCCCTTTAAACTCCAGTAACTTCCCTTTCTTAATTATCTCCAATTTATCCTGTATTTAGCTTATTTTGCATATACTTGTTAGCATGTTTTCCCCTTGCCTCCTGGAGGTCAGGGACTTCTTTTTTTGTTTGTTTTTGCCTCTTTCTGTATCTAAAGTACTTGTAGCATAGCATATCATAAGTACTTAATAAATATTTATTCATTCATTGATTGGAGAGTGTTAAGGGTAGTCAACAAAAGTGACAACCAAAAAATCCCATTGTAACATTATTTATTTATGATACATATGAAAAGAATTCTTACAGTGATAATTGCATAGAGCTTCAAGATTTTCAAAATGCTTTATACATATTTCACATAAAAGCTTTGGAAGTAAATTCTCTTGTTATTCACATGATGAAATAAAAGTTAGAAGAGGTAAAGTGAACTGCCCAAAGTCACACAGGTAATTAGTGCCAAAGTTTGGATTTGAACTCAGTTCTTCCTGATTAGGGGCTTGGTGCTCTGTCCACTGTGCTACTTAACAGCCTCTATACCTCATTTTATTTTCTGCAATTTTACACTGGATTTTACATTATTCTTAAAACATTTTTTACTACTCAGACTTTTTAAAAATACATTTTCATTTATTTATCCTTTCCCTCTTAAATTCTTATTCTATCTTCAGAATAAAATTTGATGTTTTAATGTCTTCAATGTAGTCATTTTGATTATTTTTACCAGTTTCTTTTTTTGGGAGGTTTCCCTCTGCCTCTAATTCTGTACTATCCAATCTCATTCTTTGTTTTCTTGGGTTATTTTTTCCCTATCTTTTCCTCTCTTAAGAATTTGTGAGCCATTGAACACAAAGACTGAATTTCAGGAAATAAAAATACAGGTTTGATCTATGCCCAGAGTAGGTAAGTCTTTTGTGAGATTCCCCAGATAGTTATGCCAATACACTTCAACTATGACCCTTAAAGTATCTACTATTCTTGTTCATTGCCACCCTCAAGTAGAAAATCTTGCCAATTATGGGGTGCTTCTATGAACTGCAAAAACGAAATATGAAATGTGGCCTAACTAACCAGTAAAACGTGTGACCTAAAGTAGTAGTTGAAGGCAGTGCTTCGGAATGAAAAAGTAAGTGTATTAACCTATTTTCCCTTAAATTCTCACGGAATAAGATTTTTTTCTTAAATCCTGAAACTTGCTTAGGACTTTAAAATGGTTATGCCACTGTAGTTTAGGGACAGTGATAGGGTCTATCAAGGTAAGACTTGTTAGAAAAAGTTACTGTATTTCTCTAGTATCTGAGTCTATTGTGCTACAATCTTATATTATAGAAACTTGACCTACTTACATTATTGACTCCCCAGTGAACATATTTGAAAATGGGTAAAGGTTAAATTTTAAGACCCTCTACTTTGTATATATTTTAAGGAACCATAAACTACAGATTAAAATAAACTAATCAATGAAATTAGCAACTGGTATATGAAGGCTTTTTAACTGAAGAAAATTTGGCATTATCTTATTAATGCTTGAGAATATAACAATGAAAATAAATGTAATATGTAATATTTAAAATGCTACATGTAATATTTGGAAATTGGTTTTGTTAAAGACTATTAGTAAAAATAAAATTGGGGTGGTCTCTGTTTATAAAATTACCTCTTAAGTCACAAGGATAATAGTAGCTTTTAATAATTTAATTTAATATAATTATAATATAAGAAAGTAATAAGGAAGGAAGGAAGTATAAATTTTATTTCCTAGCCTTCCACTCTAAAGTCTGGTCTTTGAACTTCAGCTCGCTCCCCAACAAGGTTCCGATCTCCACATGGAAGTCTGGTAGTCTCTTCAGAGCAAGAGTCTTACCAGCCCACAAGGGTGTCTTCTGTCAGAGCCACCTGAATGGAGTAAAGAATTACTCCCAGCAAACTCATGCCAGAAGTCCTCCATCTCCTCTACAGTCTCATCTTTTATAACCCTTTTCTCCACGTCCCTTCCTGTCTCTCTGAGCTGATCTATCAAAGCCTCTCTTACTTGGACTCTTAACCCTTAGTTCTGGGTCATGTTCAAGGGCTCTTAACCTGTGACCTCTGTTTGGAGTTTTCCAGGCACGCTGATGGGATGGATCAGATGAGAAGAAATATCAAGATCCTGGGAGGAAGGGGTTCCCTTTACACAGGAGCCACTTCTACCCCTGAGATAGACTGATTTGTTCTATGCTAAGTTATTGACCTATTCAAAAGCTCTCATCCTCCAAATATAGAAAGTGTATTCTTAGAGTTACTTTTTAGAATTAATTAAATCATAAAATTAAGTCATAAAAATATTCTTCTATAGCATATATATATGTATGTATATATGTGTGTGTGTTACAAACTAAAAATAGTATCCACTGAATATATTAACTGACCAAGTAAAGGCCATTGAGAAAAAAGAGGAAATGAGACAAAGGTAAGAGATGCAGGAGAGGGAGTTGGGAAAAAGACTCTTTAAACTTCTCATTTTAGGCATTAAAAAAACAGAGGTCCTGGGAACTAACTAAATCGATTCTAATAGAATAAGAGTCATTCCCCAACTGACAAATATTCAAAGGATGTAAACAGGTAGTTTTTCTTATATGAAGCTTTATCAATTCATCTTAGCAGCTACCCTCAACAAATTATGTTATATTCCCTTTGTATATATTTTGGATTTTTATAAACTAGTGAGCAGAGGAAAAGAATATATCTGATCATTTTATAACAAGCATAATTCATTTGACTGTCACAAATTGCAAGTGGACCAATCAAGTTCAAAAAAGGGCAGTTTGAAAAGCCTTACCCCAAACCCTTATGCCAAAAGCAGGGTTCTGTGTTTTTTTTTAAGTAGCAAAGATTTCCTAATTATCTACCTAAGGATTTATGAATGTTTTTATACATCTCTTTTCATTTCCACTATTTTATGAGATAATGCTGTTATTAATGTTCCACTATCCTAACTTGGAATAATTTTAAAATAAATTTGGCTTCTAGATTATTATTATTATTTCATGCTTTTACTCTCTCCTTGGTAAGAGGAATCACCTTGGAAGCTAAGGTGATTCTGAGTCCTTGTCGGTTCTTAATTTGGTGTATTCTTTATATTGGTTAAATTCTTGTGAGGAATGGTGATAAAGTCAGTAATTTGGCTTTTCTGTTTTTCTTTTTGGAGGAAATTAAAAACTTGTTTCATTATAACTCATTAATTTCATGTAGTTTCTTCTATTTATCTTTTTTTTGTCTGGTATTAATTTGGATGGTAGCTATAATTAGCCCATGATTTAACTTCTCATACATTCTTCTTTTCCCCATAGAGACATTTATTTATTTTGCTATTTTCTTTTCCCCCAATTACATGTAAAAACAATTTTAACATCAGGAAAATGTTGTCTCTAATTCTCTCCCTCCTTCTATACCTTCCCCAAATGGTAAGCAATCTGGTAAAGATTTTCCATATTTGGTCATGCAAAACATCTTCCCATATCAATCCTTTTTTGGAATGAACTTTGAAAAAAATTAAAAATTAAAAAAAAGGTGCATTTGGTCTAGATTCAGACTCCATATGTTCTTTCTTTGAAAGCAGATGGCACTTTTTTTACCATGAGCCCTTTATGATTGTTTTGGATCATTGTATAGCTAAGTTGTTCACAGTTATTTATCATATATTTTTGCTGTCCCTGTGTACAATATCCTTCTGGTTGTGCTTATTTAATTCTGCTTCAGTTTCTAAGTCTCTTCAGGTTTTTCTGAGTTTCTCCTTAAAGCACAATAGTATTCCATTACCATCATACACTACAACATACTCAGTCATTTCCCAATTTATGAGTATCCCCTCACATTCCAAATATTTTTCATCTATTCCTTTAATTTTTTCTTTACATGTGGAAGACATTTATGAGCAATTATTTTCTGATCTTTTGCAAATTCAATTCTCACCCTTTATACCCTCTTACCTCTCAAGAGAATAAAATTCACAAAAAAAGAGGCTATAAATATATTTATACATATAATTTCTTTTCTTTTTTGTTTTTATGTTTTTGGCACAAAAACCCAGTAATATTATTGCTGGGTCAGACAGTATGTACTATTTTATAGCCTCTGGACATCTATATAAATTGATTTCTAAAATGGTTCAATCAGGTCACACTCCCTCAGCAGTGCATTAGTGTCTCAATTTTCCATATCCCCTCCAAGTTTTATCATTTTCCATTTCTGTCATAATAGCCAATCTGATAGGTGTGGGCTACTTTTTCAGAGTTGTTTCATCAGAATCTTTACATTTGATTTATTTATGTATTTGAGAAATACTTTATTAGAGACTTTTGTTATGAAATTTTTTTTACCATTATTACTGTGCATTACTCTCCATCGTCTTAACTCCTCATTTATCCTTTTCTCTCTCCTTTCATTCTGTCCACCCTCAAAAATGCTCAACTTCTAGGGAATGGCTTGATTTTTTGTACAATTGCTTTAGCTCCTTATATATTTGAGTAATTAGATTTTTGTCAGAGTTTTTTTGTTATAAATAGATCATAGGGGAAAAGACATGTACAAAAATATTTATAGCCACGCTCTTTGTGGTGGCAAAAATTTGGAAAATGAGATAATGTCCTTTTATTGTGGAATGGCTGAACAAATTATGGTATATGCTGGTGATGGAATACTATTGTGCTCAAAGGAATAATGAAATGGAGGAATTCCATGTGAACTAGAATGACCCCAGGAATTGATGCAGAGTGAAACAAGTAGAACCAGGGGAACATTGTACACAGAGACTGATACACTGTGGTAAAATCGAATGTAATGGACTTCTCTACTAGCAGCAATGCAATGGCCCAGAACAATTCTTATTGAGAAAGAATGCTATCCACATTCAGAGGAAGAACTGTGAGAGTAGAAACACAGAGAAAAACAACTGCTTGAACACATGGGATGATGAGGATATGATTTAGGATGTAGACTCTTAAATGACCACCACAATGCAACTATCAATAATATGGAAATAGATCTTGATTAATGACACATGAAAAACCCAGTGGAAATGCATGTTGGCTATGGAAGGGGGGGTAGTTTAGGGGAGTAGAAAATAAATCATATAACCATGCAAAAATTTTCTAAAAAATAAAAAAAATGAATTAAAAAATACTTAAGTTCTGACTATCACATTCCCCAATTCGACCCCTTCTCTATCAGCTTCTACTCACTTCTCTTCTGCCCTTCCTTTCCTAATTTCCTGTAGGGTAAAATAGACTTCTTTCTACAATTGATTTATATGTTCTTCACTCTTTGAGTCAATTCTGATAAAAGCAAGGTTCAAGTCCTTCTCTCCCCACTTTCATCTACCTTCCACTCCAGTGTAAAATCTTTTTTCATGGCTCTTTTATGAGATAATTTATCCTACTTTTTCTCCCTTCTCCCTTTTTCCAAAGCATTCCCCTTTCTCACGACTTAATTTTTGCTCTTTAGATGTCATCCCATTATATTCAACTAATACTCTTGTTCTCTGTCTATGTATTCTCCTTCTGACTTCCCTAATAATGATAAAGTTCTTAGGACATATAAGATTCATCTTCTCATGCAAGCATATAAAAGTTTAATATTATTAAATTTTATATGATTTCTCTTTCCTAGTTGCCTTTCTATATTTCTCTTGAGTCTTGTATATGGGCATCAAATTTTCCATTCAGCTCTGATCTTTTCATCAGGATGTTTGAAAGTCCTTTATTTTACTGCATAGCCATTTTTTCTCCTGAAAGATTATGCTGTTTTGGTGAACAGGCGGTTCTTGGCTGAAGTTCTGGTTCCTTTGCCCTGAAACACATTCTTTTTGGCTGCTTATAAAATTTCCTCCTTGACTTGAGAGTTCTGGGATTTGGTTATAATATTAATTGGAGATTTCCTTTTGTGATCTCTATTGGGAAGTGATTGGTGGATTCTTTCACCTTCTCTTTTCCATCTGATACTACACTATCAGTGCAATTTTCCTGGATAATTTCTTGGAAAATTATGTTTAAGCTCTTTTTTTATCATAATTTTTGGATAATCAAATAATTCTTAGCTTATTTCTCCTAGAGCTATTTCTGGGTCAGTGATGGGCAAATTTTTTAAAGAGGGGGCCAAAGGAAAGTCTGTTTCTAAGGCAACTCTTTTGAAGTTTCATTGTATTGTATCCTATTCATTGTATTCATCAGATTAGGAATAATGTCACAAGGCCAGATAGAACATTTCAGGGGGCCACATCTGGCTCGTGGGCCATAGTTTGCCCATCATTGTTCTAGGTCATTTGTTTTTTTCAATAAAATATTTCACATTTTCTATTTTCTTTATTCTTTTGGCTTTCTTTGATTCTTTTCTCAATGTCTCCTAACCATTAGCTTCCACATGTCCAATTCTAATTTTAAGATATTTTTTCTTCAATGAGCTCTTGTACCTCTTTTTCCATTTTGTCAAATATTTCTGTTTTTTTAAGAATTTATAGTGGGTTTTTGTGCCTCTTTTACCAATTGGCTATTTTTAAGGCATTAATTTCGTCAGTGTATTTGTGCCTCCTTTACAAAGATGTTGAATTCATTTTCATGATTTTCCTACATCACTCTCATTTCTTTTCCCAATTTCTCTTCCACCTCTCATTTATTTTTTTAAATCCTTTTTGAGATCCTCCCTTAATTCTTTTTGTGCTTGAGATGCATTCATACTTTTCTCAAAGACTTTGGATCAAGTAGTATTGAATTTCTTCTCCTTCTATATTTGTGTTTTGGTCCTCGTTGTCACCAAAATAACTTTATGTTTTGAGCCTCTTTCTTGTTATTTTCTCATTTTCAAGCCTTTTTCTTATCATTTAACTTAGAAAACTGTAACCAGTGGGTTCCATAATTGTGGTGAAGAGAGCTCTGTTCAAAATCCAGATTATTTTTGCAAATGCCTTCAAAGCTTGGTCTGGGCATTTATAATATTTTAGTTCTTCCAAAATAGCATGTCCTAAAGAGAGGTGTGTTTAATGCTCTACCAGCTTGTACTCTGGTCTATGATCAACCACAAGTACTCTTTCCCAACCTTTAAGTTGGACCAGGATCCCCTTCTCCTCTCTGGCTACAAGTGCTGTATGTGTTAGTGTTTTTTTCTTGCCCTGGAATCTCAACTCAGGACTGTAATTGAGTTGGTCATTTTGAGAATCTTACACCCAGAATCAGCAAGAGACCCCTGTAATCTTCTAAACACTTTTTTGTCCACTCTTATTATTTGTTGTTGGGAGCTCTGGAAGCCTTTGCTTCTGATTCTGCTGCCTCCAAGACTGAGCTGGCATGCTGAAGTTGGGGGCCTGCCTTGGTGTGTTGATCCATGATCCAATTTTACCCTGGTGCAATAGGTCCTTTTTGTGGTCTTATAAGTTATTTTGGGCAGAAAAAAGGTTTAACCCTCTTTTTTGTAGCTTTTGCTGATCTAGAATTCATTGTGATTATTGCATCAAAACTGTTTGGAGGATGATTTGGTAGAGATCTGGTCTGTGTATATTTTCTGCTGTATTCTTCTCTTACGTTATGAAAAAACTACCATATCAGTAACTAGTTAGAGAGAAATTAATACTTATGTTTTATTTTTTTCATTTAATTGACTGTTATGGATAAAATATATTATTATCCAACCTTTCCTTTCCATACAAACTAGGACTTTACCAAAGATCATATTCAAGATTAGATTTACTAGTGCAGTGATGGTGAAACTTTTGGAGACCAAGTGCCCAAACTGTGACCTTCACTCACATATGAGCCTCTCCCTTCCTCTAAATAGGGAAGGGAAAAAGCACTCCCATTGAGCTTCTGGGGAGAGGGGTGGGTGAAATGGAAAAAAAATGTCCTCAGGTGCAGTGGAGAGGGAGAGGGGAGCAGCTCCCTCCAAGGCATCTGCCATAGGTTCACCAACGTGGTGTTAGAGCATGCTAGAGTTTATCTTCTCCTGGCATAATCTTGGAACAACTAGGGTCATCTCCACACTACCAGTGATGGATGTGGATGGGATTTTTGTATAAAATTATAGAAATATAAAAATAAGAGCCAGACCCAACTAGGGAGGTAGATTGCTGGGGAAAAACTTTAAACAGTTTAAATGTGGCCCACTTCTGGATTATGGAAATCAGTAATGGTCATCTGAACCAACATTTAGAAATCAAAATTCAAGATACATCGACTTTCACAGTAAGTTTAGGCAAATTAAATAAGCCCATATATATAAAATATTTTCATATTCTTTTAGGCAGTAAGAAAATTAAAATGCAAAGAACATATAAGTGTAACAGCTATTTGATTATATTGTATTATAGGTCAGCTATGCATGAGAGTTCTTTTATATAAATTTAGTCAAACCTTCTATTATGAGTTTCCAATGCAAAATAACAGTTTTTAAATTGGCAGGAATTTTCCTCTTGACAGGACACTATGGGTTTAGTAACCAGTCACAGTATGAATCAAGGCATTTTTTTTTGTATTTGTACACTAGTATGACAGATTGCTTTCTTCAAGCTGAACACAGCATAGGATGAGCTGTTCATTTATATTACTTGGGAAACAAATGGAAATAATATAGGCACCATTTTAATAATCTCAAGTCACAGTTCTACTGGCATGTTTTCTATCCATAAATTATTTTGTTGCCTTGTAATACCATTTATCATTTTCCCTTTACTTATTAGAAATAATTACTCATGTTACAAAACGGAGATTCAATGTGACATAAGAATCTTATTATGTAGTGTTTTCTAGCAGTACTATGTTGTGTTAAATGTTTAAAAGAATAATAATATTTTTAAAAGATGGATGATCATTTTTTGATAATGATGATCAGTTTCTCATCACTGTATAATGGAATGTATAGATGATTCACCCACTTTTCCCCTTACTTTGCCATTTTTTCAGCTGCCTTTTCTTTCTTATGCTCCCTTATGAGAATATAGGTTTTCTAAAGCTTGTAACTAGCTACCCTTTAAACTAGAACTATAGAATTTCTAATAGAGACAGGATCCTACATGTTAGAAGTCAGAAAAAAAAAACATTTCCAGGCATGGAAGCCTTTTAAGCATCATATTGTCAAAGATAATTTTTTAACTTTTAAGTACATTTCTTTTAGGGAAAGATGTTTCATTATGTAGATAAGAAAGAAAAATAAATTCAAACAAAGTAAAATGCACCTTTCAGTAACTTCACAAAGTTCCTCAAATAGAGAAATAGCTGTCATAATCTATGCAATTTCTTTCTTAGATTAGTTACTTAGCCCTTCATTCAGAGACTCATTCATTTTATTTATCATATAATTCTTATAAACTTGGTTATCTGCTTTATTAGCATATAGAGATTAGAAGTGGATAGTTTGCTACCAGAGAGAAGAAAGTCCACTGAAAGCAGTCAGAAAGGACTATAAATTGTGGTATTTATAAAATACAAAATTTAGGATGTATACCTAGAAATAGAAAAAAAAAACAAAAACAAAGAACAAAAAACCCTGGAGCCAATAATTACATGGGAAAGTCTGCATAACCATTAGTTTCCAAAAGCATCACAACATAAGGAAAGGTTGAGTTTTCATAGCTGATGCAGTTGACAGAGTACCAGACCTGAAGACAGATGACTGATTTTTCTGAGTTCAAATCAGACTTCAGACACAAACTAGCTTTGTGATCATGGGCAAGTCACATAACCCTGTTTGTCTCATTCCCTCAGCTGTAAAATGAGATAGAGGTGGAAATTGAAAACTCTTTAATATCTTTGCCAAGGAAATCCCAAGTCAAGTGATGGAGAACTGTACAAGACTGAATAACAGTAAGAGCTATCATTTGGATGACTTAATCCAAACAATTTAATAAGATTACAGAGTGAGATTCTTTCTATGGAGGTACTGGGCTCTCTCTCCTTTTGTGGATATATAAGCAAGTTTGTACTGTGAACAAGCTGAGAGGATCGATTAATTTCCAATATCTGGGGCTACTTCCCAGATGATTAGTAATGAGATTCTAGAAGATAGCTCCTCGTAAGAGAGCCACTTCTCCTCCCAAGGTCTCAATACATGAGTGGTTATTTTCTTTCTCTCTTGCCTTGAGACTAGCAGGACAGAACCATGTAAAATTGACCTTTATAAATAAATTCAGTGTGGAGAAAGAACAGCTCCCAACACCAGCTAATGGGATTTATATAAATAAGTAGATGGCCAGCTATGTGTTGTCCACTATCAATAGTCCTTGAATCTTCAATGACCGTTGCTTTTCTGTTTCATTTTCTGACCACATATCAGAGACCAGGGTTTCAGGGAAAGCTTGGTTCTTTCCAAGAAGTCATGGCATGACACGTGTAGAAGCACAAGGTGGAGACAGATATTTGCTTACTCTTGTCCTAAGAGGAGAAACCTCAGAGTGCACTTCAATAATCTTTGAAGGTCCTTCACTGGTAGTCCCAAATTTAAGAATATTTAATTTGAGATTCTGTCTTCTAAAAGAAAATATCTTTAATAGTATGTTTCTTGGAAAAGGAAGAGTATTCCTAAAATATTTCCTGAGGCTTAAAATTGGAATTAGATCACAGTAGGAGCAGAATATTACAACTTTGTGACTACTGATATGAGTTGCTCAGATTGTGAACATCCAAGGTGAAGGATCATGTTAACTAGACAGGACCTCCACCCAGAAAAAGCCAAATATATTTCATTTCCAATCATTTTAATGGGTTATTTGAATATTTTACTCATTTCTGCATTTATTCAAGGGCTCTTGGGGTTTCTTTTCATCTTATACATAATTTCTTAGAGTGAACTGAAGGCTATTTCATATACTGAGTACCTGTACAGTAGCTTTTGACTCTATTATCTACAATTTGAGAAAATCCAGATCAAATATATAATGAAGCTTTATTTTGAATCAGAGTGGAAAGGTATAATGCACCAAGGAGAAAAACAAATACTCTTATGGTCATAGCCCCCTGAGTCAAATTCATGTAGTGTGTGGCCAAAATTGTGGGGCCTAAGGCTGAGAATACAAATATATTACATGAATATATACTTTTTTTGGTGTTGATAGTTTTAAAAATCATGTATGTGATCAAATACTAAGTATGCTATCATTCATCCCTATTACAAAAAAGGGTCCAACTGTAAGCTTCATTTTCTCTGCCTGGCATTGAAGGTCAGTGGCAAATTAAAAGGCAGGACAACTGGCAATGACCTGGAATGCAGTAAATGACCTTTCAGTCTTCAATGTCTGACCAAGCTGTAAGTGCTCCTCAGAGCCTATTTCAGCCACCATGATGATTGTTGGGACAAACTGTTGTCATCCACCTGTTCCATGAGGGGACGTCTTCATTTACTTGGAGTAGATTTCTCCCGAGGCCACTGACCAGTTTGAGGCCCATCAATTACCCTTGACCTGGTTTGGCCCATATGCTGAGACAGTTTTACGGAGATGTGGTTGGTGGCATATTACAGCTTCTTGGAACTATAAGTGAGATTCAGGTGAGCTAGATACCAAAGGAGCAGCCCCTAAAAGGGGTCAGCAAGCCTTCATGCCAGAGATGCTAGTCCTCTCTAAACACCCCATACATTCTAAATACTAAATATAACCAACCCATGTAGCACAAGGTTACTGATGGATACCTATTCTTTGAAACATGCTTCAAATTCCCTTCACTTGATACAGCTATGGAAAAAGAGCAGGTTAGATGTACGTCTTTGTAGATAGATAAATAGAGATATATAGATAGAGACATATAGATAGATATAACTGCATTGTGTAAGAGAAATTTTTACATTTTCTACAGGCAGACAATCATTAGCTTAGTCTCTTATTTATTAAGAGAATATTCTATGACCATGGAGCCTCATTTTGGGGAATGGTGTGTTTCTCTGTTTTTCATTATTAGCAGTTTCATTTGGGGGGATTTTTACCCGCCTTCCAAACATTTCTGATATCAACATTAATGTAGGAATGGAAACATATGAGAAAGTTACCTCATAACGTGGAAGTGATACCTAAAGTCCAAGTGGCATCCTAAAGGATTAGATTCATTGACCTAGTGAGACCTGAAGGATCTACCAAGAATTCTAGATTCAGCCACCAACAACTTAGGTATTCTCCTCTGTCTATTATGCCTGACTTCTTGTCACAGTCATCATGATAACCCTGATACATGAAGATAAGATCAGATTAAGATCAATACACCATGCCTATAAAGGCAGGAATTTATTAGAAAAAATACACAGAAATAGTCAAACATTTCAATTTGGTGCAGAGAAGTTGCTTCAGTTATCTATCAATTTTACTTAGGTCAAGTAAATTTGCTAAAGATATAGAATAAATGAGCCATGGAGTGCTTAGAGCTTGGTTGGATAAAAAAGGTGTCAGGATCATACACTGTATCCTGGACCATCACCAGTTTTCCTGACTTTTTTCTTGCCACTTGACTTTGGCTTCTCCTGAAGAGAGAATTAAGCTGACAAATTTGTGCAACTCTGCCTCACTTAAATCCACTTTACTCTCAAATTAAGACATCCCCTCCTGATGTTAATGGTTCCCTTCAAAAAATGAAGGATGAACAATACAAATGAGCTGTTGCCTTAAAAACAATCTTTTGGAAAATTTACATGTTCTAAATGCTTTTGTAAATTACTAAAAAAATTCACAAGACTATTTTAATTTATATGATAAAGTCATATGAAACAAAGGTATCACAGTTATCACAGTTAAAGGGAAAGAATCAGAAAAAATGATAAATAAAGAGTTCTATTTAATTTCTCAAATTAGAACTATATAGTTCATGTAGTCATGACTATATAGTTCCCAAAATTTGCATTTTGGGAAAAAGGAAAAAAATATTGAAGGAAAAGTAATCATGTCTAAGTATCTATTCCAGATTTTGGAGAGGGAAATATGCATTTTGAATTTTTCTTAAGAAAAAAAGGAAATGCAATCGACTCTCTCACTCAAAAAGCTTTTAGCAAACTTCTACACCAAATGTTATTAAAATTTGAATCATCAGTAGATTCAGATAAATGACCCAGAAGAGGAAATATATAGGAAAATCTCCAAGTTTTCCAAAAATGTTTAACTCTTCTGAGTAGTGAAATAACAGGAAAATAGTAAGATATATTCAGACTCTGTAAGAGAGAAGAAAATTGCCAGGCTAGGATTATTATGAGGAAATGTTAAGCAATGCACTTTAAGGAAAAATAATAATTCCATCTCTAAGAATCTGTGATATACTTTTAAACATTGAGAACTTTATTGCAACAACTTGGAAGTTCCAATCACTTCTTATATTTATAAGTTATTTATCTTTTTTTTTGGCAAATCTATAGAACTCTTCTTATTGCTTAAAATGATTCCCCTCTCCCCTAAAACCTGCCACAATTAAAAACTCTTATTCTAGAAGAGAAGCTAGATGTTTGAAGAAAAGGAAACTAATAAATTAATTCTCACTAAGATGAAATTGGATAGTATTTTCTTAACCTTCATAGAGGTAGAATTTGGAATTTTGAACAGTTTGACAAATTAAAGAGTAACCTTCCAAACGTGCGTTTGTTGTGTATATGTATGTTATGTGTGTGCATGTGCATGTTTGTGATCTTTACTTGCAGACAAGATTCTCCAATTTCTACCTACTTTTCATGTCTTCTTTTATCCTACTTCAAAGCCTCATAGATTTGGACCTGGAGGAGTCCTTTGGAGTCACTAAGTCTAAATCCTACCACTTTATAGGTAAGGAAAGAAGGCTGAGGAAGATTAAGAAACTTTCCTAAGATTTACCTAGACAGTAAATGGCAATTCTGAGTTTTGAACCCATATCTTCTGACTGTAAATCTATTATATCATTTCTTTCTTCTATTTATGAATTTTCATCTTTTATTTTAAAAATCTAGTTTCATTCACAATTGGTTTCTTGGGGCAACAGTGAGGAAGGTAGGGGTAAGGGTGGCAGGATTTGTTTACAAGTTGGCTCTCTTTACATTGAGAACTGCCTATATACACCCATAATATATGCTTGCTTTCTGCTGTGTGAAAAGTGTTAAGTCAGCCATATGCTTACATAATTATTGAAAATCTACATAAGCTACATAAGCATAAGGGAAAGAAAATATAAACAACATATTAAGTGTCTATTTCTATCCTCAAGTTTATTTAACATTTTCCATCACACATTTAGGTAATATAAGTATAGTTATCTGTATGGAATAAAATAGGAATTGTTGCTACCTTCATACTATACAATCACCCACCTATCAGTTTAAGCTCTTTGAGGCCAGGTACTACTTTTCATTGTATATTTTTATCCCCATTGTCTTGCAGAGTGTTTTCTACAAAATAAGTACTTCATAAAAGCTTGATGAGTTAGATTGCATCAATGAAAATCTGTACTTCTAACTAATCCAACTTACTGGAATTTCCTCAAGAATATTATGCTATATTATTATAATTTCTTCAGTGACTGCTTTCTAGGTATTCTTTTCTCTATTTACTTTTAATTTAGGAGAAACTATATACATTTTTTCTAAAACACATACTTTCTATCTCAGAATTGTTACTAAGTATTGGTTCCAAGGCTAAAGAATTGGTATAGGTCAGTAAAGGCTGTCCCCCCCCTCAGAGATTGTGTACTGTGCCTGCCCCTCCCAAAGAGTGCTGGGCATGCCCCGCACCCCTTACTCCACACAGGGGAGGGAGGAAGCATTCCCATTGGACTGCTGGGCAGAGGGGGAAATGAGGATTGTTCTCAGTGAGTGTAGAGAGGGGAAGGGGAGTGGTCTGAGTGCTCTGCTCCCCTCTAGCTCTGCCACCTGTGAGCTGCTCACCTTATCCCCTTTGGACTCCCATTGGCTGCTTGGCAGAGGGGGGGAGGATGTGAAAAAATGTGGAGAGGGGAAGGGGAGACGCTCCACTAGAGTCCCTCTGCCTTTCTAGTAATGGTCTCTGGGGGTAGTACCCACAGAGAGTGCTCTGCTTGCCACCTTTGGCACATGTGCCCTAGGTTTGCCATCATGGGTCTAGGTAATTGGGGTTAAATGACATGCCCAGGGTCACACACCTAGGAAGTGTCTGAGTTCATATTTGAACCAAGTCTACCAGACTTAGACATGGCACCCTATCCACTGTGCTACCTAGCTGCCCTGACTATATGCATTGCTAATTCTTTCTAGCTACTATATAGTGATTAACAGTTTAACAAATTAAAAAGTAATAATCCAGATAGTGTGTGTGTATATATATGTATGTGTGTGCTTGTAACCTTTACTCACAGACGAGATATTCCGAATTCTACCTACTTTTCATGACTTCTTTTATACCACTTGAAAGGCCCATAGATTAGGACATGGAGGATACCTTTGGAGTCATTAAGTCCAATACTGTCACTTTGTGAATGTGGAAGGAAGGCTGAGGGAAATTAGGAAACTTTAACCAAATTAGTGATTAACATATGTACATGCTAAATCCTTTATAATTTAACAATAGTATCTTCTTAGGATTAAAAGATGTCAGATTAAAGTGAGATATAATATTTGTAAAAGCTTGGCAAACCACTATTATAAATGGTTGTCAACACACATATGAATGTATGTATATATATATGCATATATATACACATATACACACATATAAACACACATACATACATTAGAGACAGAGTAAGAGAAAAGGAGAGGGAAAGAAAGAAAGAGACAGAAAGAGAGTTACAGTGAGATGGAGAAACAGACAGACAGAGAGTCAGAAAGATAGACAGAGAAGAGAGACCAGGAGAGAGAGAGTTGGATTTCATTTTATTGTTACATAGAGAGAATTTCTGATGAAAAAAAAATCCTTCTTCTACTAATGTAGATAGACATGTATTTTACAAATTAATGATTTATATTTATATCACTTGCAGGACAACGAGATTAAATTACTTCCCCAGGATTAGACAATCAGCATGTGTTATAGACAACACTTAAAGTCGGGTATTTCTGACCGAGAGACCAAACTTCTATCTACTATGTAATATTCCATTTGCCAGTTCCCTCCTCTTTTTCCCTTTTCCTCTTCTTCTCTATAGCAACAATACACACATTCAGGCACACACACGCATAGGCACACCCACACACACACAAATAAAACCTTTCAAATTTTATTCATCTCTATGGCAGGGAATGTGGTATAGAGGGGTGGATAATAACTATGGATTCTAAAGAACTGGATTTGAATACTCTGTGCTGTATATTTGTGTGACCTTGGGCAAGTCACTTAAATGTCTCTGAAATTCATTTTCCTCTACTTTAAAAGAAGGACCTGCCCTACAAGCTCTCTCAGTGTCCTTCTATCTCTAAATTTAGTATCCTATAATCTAAGGAAATATCCAATTTATGTTTACAGACCAATCACTTGAAGTCTAGGAAATTTAATTATTTTGAGACAAACAGTATCTATAACTCATAGAAGCACTACCTCACATAAAGAAAGGGCAAGTTTTTAAAGGTCAATAAATCTGGTTCTGGATTTACTATTGCTCTGGCCTGGGATCTAAATGACTTTCACAGACATTTCATTTCCTTATGGCTTAGAATATGAGTGAGGCTAAGAGAGAAGCAGTCATGGTTTTTGTGTTTCTACATTCTTTTTCACAATATCTTAGTAATGTTGTAGCTAGCACACATAGTTAATCCATGACTGATTTTCTGGCCTAAGACTGAAGTATAAGTTTAAATTTTAGAAATAAAATGGGTACAAAATAGCTGCATTTGTGGTATGTAAAAATAATGGGATATAATTATGATGAAAGAAAAAATGAATATGAGGGTTTTTAAGAAACAAATTAAGACCTCTATGAATTGCTACATTAGCAAAATACATAGAAAAATATAAAAATACTTTAATAATTTATATGAAAACAACATTAACATGCATCTGAATGCAGGTTAAATGTAATGACTGGACTTCCCTTTTCTTAGTACTGATTCAGGGAGTTACACATGCAAAATGTAGTCATTTTGCTGAATGGTCCTACTTAACTGTTTTTGCATATGTAAGATGTAAGACTCAAATGGAGTAAGAGTGGGAGAGGCAATTAAGCAATGGGTGATGTAAAAAAGTAAAGACTTTAGGGCAATTTAAAAAAAATTTAAACAGTAAAAATATACATGGCAAAACCTGCAATGAAAAGAGTGAACCAGCATTTGCACAGCTCTAGAGTATTAAATGTTTTAAGTTGAACATCTCATTAAGTAAGTAACATTATAAATTATTTAATGCAACATTTTATAGGATTTTATTAAGTAAGGGTGGGAAATTCATTAATCATCTAACAGCACTTTAAATATACTTTAATTTGATACATAAATGGACATTTATTTAGTCAACTTCTCCAGCCCTCAGAAATCAGAGTTGCATTATTTAATATGGTTCTTGAGTTCTTAAAGAATGATGCCTGATCACCAAAATTTCAGAATTAACTTTCTTTAAATTTCCAAGAATTTTGAGTCTTATCAAGAATATAATAAGCCATGTTAGACAGGAAAAAAAAGATTTCAAGTCACTTCTGATATGACCATTTTGACCTAATCATTTTCATTCCATAGAAATATTATGAAAACAATCTTCTAATATTTCTCTATTATGGTACATGATAGGTATGTAATAAGCTCTCGAAGAATAAAATGGAATTTGTGAAGAAGAAATTAGAAATAAAAAGAAAATATTAAAAAGAGACATCAGATTCAAGTTGGAGATTGGGACAGAAAGGAGAGTAAGGTTTAGATTTTTCTCTAATAACCAAATTATTTTCACTGTAGTTTCAGAGAAATGAACTCACAGAAACGGATTTGTGTGTTCTAGTTGAAAGGCTGTAAACAAAAATATCCTTTTGTTGATAATGGTGGTCAATAAAAAATAATTTGCATTTATGTAGTTGTTGAAAGTTTTACAAAGTGTTTTCCCCACAAAACACCTCTGAGATAATTTGGGCAACTATTATTTCTCTTTTAAAGTTGAGGAGGTTCAGCTGGTTAAGTGTTTCTGGTAGAGTCATACAGCTAGTAAGTATCGGATCCATTCCAATTCATTCTTTTCTGATGCCAGACTCATTGCCCATTGTCCCCCACCCTATTTCAGGTACAACTAATTTCACCACTACTTAAATACATTCGCTTCTAGTATGAGGCAGTTTGGGTTGGTCCTCCTAAGCTGTCTACCTAGAATAATTTTAGAGTCCCAAAGTGTGACTCTCTTCTTACATATTCTCTCTTTCATCATTTCTATTCTAGGTAGTCTTTGAATTCATTGGTTAAAATTACATTAATGAGTCCTTTAGATCAAGTCTCTGGAGAACCTGTTTTAAAAATAGAAGTGTTATCTCAAAGGAGAAAAAATATTAAGCTATTATCAAATATCAACCACTTAGAGTAAACTCAATTTTCAGACTAGTTAGATTATCATATTCCCAACCAGGAACTGAATCAGTAAATGATGATGTATGTATTGACAAGTAAAGCTAAATGAGAAACTATTAAAGCATAGGTGAATATCAGAGGAAGGCAGTTAGAAGAGTTGACATAACAGAGATCTTTGGGCAGCTCGAGGGCAACTTTTCAAAATTAGGCAAATAGCTTAGGATACAAACTGGAAAAGGGAAACACACTAGAAATCAAAGGGATGGTTCAAAATATACTTCATTTCCTGTATATATTTGTCTAATCTTGGCTCAACATTCTGGTCAAAGTCCAGAGGTGAGTCAAACATTTCCGTTTCAAGATTAAAATGCAAGGAGAATCTTATGGACAAGAAAATCCAATAGCAAAGGATTTTGTCATTTGCCTAAGACAAAGAATTAAATGTTTTAATTTCTTAGTTAAAAATATTAGTTAATATAAAATAACTACTTTTCTTGACCTCCACATTTAGTGCAATGACAAGTGGGAAGGTGCTCCTTAAAGAGTAATAGAAGTTATCTAAACCTTCCTAAAACAAATCACCAATAATTGGACTTCTTAATACACGAGTGATAAGAAATCCAAAGAATCATCCTATCCTCTTAAAGAATCAGCAAACCCTATATAAAACAGTTTTTGCTCTTATCAGATCTGGCTGTTCATAAAATGAAGGAAGTATTTTCCAGTATTGTGCTTCTAAGAACACTTCCCAAGATTGGCTTCCACCATAGTTGGAATATTGGCAGTCTTTAAAATTATTGCTTTACACATCTCCCTGATGACTGACTCTTCTGTTAGACCCTGGGTCAATGAGCCTTATCTAGGTTACTTCCCTCAGGGAGTTTAAGTGTTCTGAGTCTTTTCTGAATTACCATATTTCACTATAAGTAAGAACACAATGGGCTTGTGATTTAATAACTTTCCTTAGTAACAGGTTTCTGATATCTTTTTGTTAAAACTAGGCTGATACCAGTGAAATGAAATAGCATTTCACTAAAGCATTTTCACTGATGAATGTGAATATCTGAGAGCATAATAAAGGGGTAATTTGTATGAAGGTAAATTGTATTATGTTGATTCAGAGTTATATCTTCCCTTTCATATTATAAAAATTCATATTATAAATCCCAGGCTGTATTAAGTTATATTTACAGAGCTGATTTGATTTCCAATTGCACAATTTTTAAAAAATCTCTAAGAAAGTCTTCATGATGGTCAATCAAAAAAACCAGTTCCCTCCTTGGGACTCATAAGTTACATTCTTTCTTTTAATTAAAAAAGCCAGAAGGCAAGTTAGGATTTAACATTTTTGGATAGAAAAAGACAAATTTCTAAAAACATTGTAAAGGAGTTTATGCTGAAAGGAGTATAGCTTTATAAAAACTATAAGGAGAATTTAATGAAAAAGGAAAGCATTAAATTTTTTGCTTTTGCTAATTTCATTTTTCTTTGCAAAATATTCTTTGTAAAAATAAAATCTTTAACAAAAAGAGGGGGGGAAAATAAGAGAGGGGGTAGAAAGGGAAGTCAATCAAGGGAGGGGATAAGGGATAGGGTCTTAATAGCAAACCACTGGTTTTAAAGGAAATAGCTTAAGGAGAAGGGGTAGGAATGGGGGAGGATTTGAAAATGTCAGCAAATGCACAACTGATGATTATAACTCTGAATGTGAATGGGATGAACTCGCTCATAAAACGGAAGCAAATAGCAGAGTGGATTAGAAACCAAAATCCCACCATATGTTGTCTACAAGAAACACATATGAGGCGGGTGGACATACACAAGTTTAAGTTTCAGGGTTTGAGCAAAATCTTTTGGGCGTCAAATGAGAAAAAGAAGGCAGGAGTGGCTATTATGATTTCTGACAAAGACAAAGTAAAAATAGATATGATTAAAAAAGACAGGGAAGGTCATTACATCCTGATTAAAGGCAGTATAAACAATGAGGAAATAACACTGCTCAATATGTATGCACCAAGTGGCATAGCACCCAAATTCATAAAGGAGAAACTGGCAGAGCTCAAGAAGGAAATAGATAGTAAAACCATACTAGTGGGAGATCTAAATATTCCTCTGTCATATCTAGATAAATCAAACCGAAAAATAAATAAGAAAGAGGTAAGAGAGGTGAATGAAGTCCTAGAAAAATTAGATCTAATTGATATGTGGAGGAAAATAAATAGGGACAAAAAGGAATACACCTTCTTCTCAGCTGCACATGGCACATTCACAAAGATTGACCATGTTATAGGGCATAGAATCATTGCAAACAAATGCAAAAGAGCAGAAATAATAAATGTAACCTTCTCAGATCATAATGCAATAAAAATAA